>NC_069501.1:838883208-839073208 GCF_027579735.1 Bombina bombina
AGAGAGGGGAGAGGGAAGGGGAGAGAGAGAGGAGAGGGGGTAGAGAGAGGATAGGGAGGGAGAGAAAGAGGGTGGGAGAGAGAGAGGGGGGGAGAGAGAGAGCTTAAAAGAGAGGGGGAGAGAGAGCACAAAAGAGATGGGGAGAGAGATAGAGCAAAAGAAAGGGGGGGGGAGAGAGCGCAAAGAGAGGGGGAGAGAGCGCAAAAGAGAGGGGGAGAAAGAGACCACAAAAGAGAGGGGGGAGAGAGAGAGAGCAAAAGAGGGGGAGAGAGAGAGCACAAAGAGAGGGGGGAGGAGAGGGGGAGAGAGAAATGAGAGGGGGGATAGAGAGGAGAGAGGGAAGAGAGAGAGGAGAGGAAGGAGAGAGAGGAGAGGGGGGGAGAGAGAGGAGAGGGAGGGGGAGAGAGAGGAGAGGGGGGAGAGAGAGGAGAGGGAGGGAGAGAGAGAGAGGAGGGTAAAGAGAGAGAGGAGGTGAGAGAGGAGAGGGGTAGAGAGAGAGAGAGAGGAGGGGGGAGAGAGAGAGGAGGGGGAGAGAGAGAGGAGGGGAGAGAGAGAGGGGATGGGGGAGAGAGAGGGGAGGTTGAGAGAGAGGAGGGGAGAGAGAGGGGAGGGGGAGAGAGAGGGGAGGGAGAGAGAGAGGGGGGAGAGAGAGAGCTCAAAAGAGAGGGAGAGAGAGAGAGCGCAAAAAGAGATGGGGAGGGTGCTCAAAAGAGAGGGGGAGAGAGAGCACAAAAGAGATGGGGAGGGAGAGCAAAAGAGAGGGGGGAGAGAGAGAGAGGACATGGGGGAGAGAGAGAGAGGAGAGGGGGGAGGGAGAGAGGAGAGGGGGGGAGAGAGAGAGGAGAGGGGAGAGAGAGAGGAGAGGGGGAAGAGAGAAAGAGGAGAAGGGGGGAGAGAGAGAGGAGAGTGGGGAGAGAGAGAGGAGAGTGGGGAGAGAGGAGAGGGGGGAGAGAGAGGGGGAAGAGAGAGAGATGGGGAGAGAGAGAGAGATGGGGGGAGAGAGAGAGAGGAGAGAGAGAGAGAGAGAGAGAGAGAGAGAGAGAGGAGAGGGGGAGGAGAGAGGGAGATAGAGAGAGAGAGAGAGAGAGAGAGAGAGAGAGAGAGAGAGAGAGAGAGAGAGAGAGAGAGAGAGAAGAGAGAGAGGAGAGAGAGAGAGAGAGAGAGAGAGAGAGAGAGAGAGAGAGAGAGACAGAGGGGGGAGAGAGAGGGGGAAGAGATAGAGATGGGAGGAGAGAGAAAGGAGAGGGGGGAGAGAGGGGGAGGAGAGGGGGGAGAGAGAGGAGAGGAGGGAGAGAGAGAGGAAGGGGGGAGAGAGAGAGAGGAGAGGGGGAGAGATAGAGAGGAGAGGGGGTGAGAGAGGAGGGGGAAGAGATGAGAGGGGGAGAGAGGAGAGTGGGGGAGAGAGGAGAGGGGGGAGAGAGAGGGGGGAGAGAGAGAGAGGAGAGGGGGGAGAGAGAAGAGGGGGGAGAGAGGAGAGGGGGGAGAGAGAGGAGAGAGAGGAGAGGGGGAGAGAGAGGAGAGGGGGGGAGAGAGAGAGGAGAGGGAGAGAGAGGAGATGGAGGAGAGAGAGAGGTGAGGGGGAGAGAGAGAGGAGAGGGGGAGAGAGAGAGAGAGAGGAGAGGGGGAGAGAGAGATGAGAGGGGGAAAGAGAGGAGAGGGGAAGAGAGAGAGGAGAGGGAGGAGAGAGAGGAGAGGGGGGAGAGAGGGGAGAGGGATGGGGAGAGAGAGAGGAGAGGGGGTAGAGAGAGGAGAGGGAGGGAGAGAAAGATGGTGGGAGATGAGAGGGGGAAGAGAGCGAGGAGAGGGGGAGAGAGAGAGAGGAGAGTGGGGAGAGAGAGAGGAGAGGGGGAGAGAGAGAGAGGAGAGGGGGGAGAGAGAAGGGGGGAGAGAGGAGAGAGGGTAAGAAGGTAATCGCAGCTGTAGCGTCCTCGGAGTGAACCGGAAGTGCAAACCTTGGAAAAAGGTCACTGTAAAGTCCCCAGGATACTCACGGAGTGCCGTAGCCAGAAAAACGGAGGATTAGCCCGTGAAGCAATATCGAAGAAGAGGAGGCGGCAGGCACTACTACTCAGACCCACAAGCAAAATGGTAAAAAACAAAAGTCTTTATTAGAGGCACTTAGCCATGTTAAAAGGCAGACTGACAGGCAGGGGAAACAGCACAAACAAGGTCTTACGCGTTTCGCGCCCCCTAGTGGCGCTTACTCATAGACTGTTGTCCATGTTACAACCTAGACTATTTATAGGCTAATCAGAAAAAAGGTTAACCCTTCAGCAGCCAAATAAAAACAGGTTAAAAACATAGATAGTGCTGAGTAGATACAGGACAATTGAAATCAACAATTGATAAACAAAATTACAGTGTACACAGTCACAGAGTGTAGGAGCTAATAATAATAAAGCTATTACATGCATCAAGATACAAAATTCGAAAACCAAATATTGAAAAAAGATTAAGCTAAATCAAAACATATATGTACTTTAATTTTCTAAAATAGAGGAATGTGTACCTTAAATTAAGAAAAAGCTTACATAATGTGGTTTTCTATATTTCGGCTAGAGGAAAAACTATTGTTAGACATGATACGTTTTGCTGAAGCACAGTAATGTTAAGCTAAGAAAAGGTGAAAAGGCAAATGAGCGGCAGGTTTCAAGCCATAGATATCAGGCATAGATAACCAAACATAGTCTAGTTATCAATAAAATAACTGATATCACATTCCCTGTTCATGCCAATAGGATGGCGTGTTTTAAGTTTTAAAATCCAATATAATTCTTTCTTCTCTAGTATCTTGGACTTATTACCTCCTCTAGGGGGAACTATTGCTATGTCTATGATTTGCAAAGCCAATTCCGCTTGATTAGAAAAATGGACATAATTAAAATGGTTGGCAACAGCAGAATCAGGTTCATAGTTTTTAGTATCCCTAATATGTTCATTGAATCTGGTTCTGACATTGCGTGATGTCATACCTACATATTGGCAGAAACAAAGTTTACATGTAAGTAGGTAAACCGCATATTGAGTGGAACAATTGGCATAAAAGTCTATCTTATAAATGTTATTATCAGCAGAGCAATGAAAGGTGTCACCCTGTAGGATGTTAGGACACGCATAGCAAATTTTAGCCCCACATTTATAAGTGCCTTTTTTTGACAACCAGTTTTTTGAAGTACCTTGGGGTGTATTCATAACCATACTGGGAGATAGTATTTGACCCAGTGTTTTAGACTTTTTTGGGACAAATCTGAATTTATGAATGTATTCACCAAGTACATCATCAGTGGCCAGTATTGGTAAATGCTTTTTTAAGATATTAATTATATCCTGATACTGCTGACTGTATTCAGTCGTGAATACTATTGAGTCTTCAAAGCTGTTTTCCTTAGGCCTGGTGTATGAAACATTTTGATGATGTGTGCTAACCATTTTTCTGCATTTTTCTAACTTCTGAAACTTATAGCCTCTTCTAGTTAATCTATTTCTGAGTTCTATGGACTGTTGTTCATAGATCTCATCAGATTTGGTATTGCGTCTGAGTCTCAAAAATTGTGATTTGGGTATAGATTCGATAAGATGTTGTGGATGTTGAGAAGTGGCATGGAGTATTGTGTTGCCAGCTGTGGTCTTTCTGAATGTTTTGGTCACTATATGATTATCAATAATTTGAAGGGTTAAATCCAAGTAATTCACACTTACTCTATTAAAGACCCCAGTAAATTTTAGACCCATTTCATTGTTATTACAGAAGTCAATGAATTCATGAAACAGTGTATCATTAACTGGTTTTTTGACTATGAAAAGAAGGTCATCTATATAGCGTACCAGTAATTCTATGTCTTCACACCAAGGGTTCGTTGGCGTATACACATATGATAACTCCCACCAGGCAACAAAAATATTAGCAAATGAGGGTACATATTTAGCCCCCATGGCTGTGCCACATGTTTGTAAATAATATTGATTGTCGAATAAAAAATAATTATGTGACAAAAGAAATCTCAATACCTCACAAACATATTCAATAATAGGGGATTCCAAATTAGAGTCCCTATGCAAGAAAAATTCAACTGCCTGTATACCCAAACTTTGCGGGATAGAGGTATATAAGGAGGTTATGTCTATGACGACCCAAGTAAAGTTAGATTGCCAGTTAATGTTATCTAATGTATTTAGAAGATGTGAACTATCTCTAAGGTAACTAAGTTGTGAAGTAGCAATAGGCTGTAGTATAGAATCTAACCATTCTCCTAATGGTTCAAACAAGGAACCAATACCTGCCACTATGGGTCTACCCGGTGGAGAATCTAGATTCTTATGTATTTTAGGTACATGATGGAATACGGGACATATTGGATTTTCAGGTAACAGGGAATTCATATCTTGTTCTTTAAAAACTCCCAAGGTAATTCCATCAGCAATTAGTTGTTTAAGACTATGTTTGAAAATATTAGTAGGATTGCTACTCAATAGACGATATGTGCCTCTATCAGACAGCTGTCTGTAAGCTTCACTGAAATAGCTAGTCTTGTTCATGACTACAATGCTGCCTCCCTTATCAGAATTACGAATTACAATGTTATTGTTATCACCTAAAGACTTAACAGCTAGTCTTTCTCTATATGTGAGATTAGGGGAGGCAGCATTATTGTCAGTGTCTCTTTCTAGCCGCAATATATCTGCCTGAACTGCTTTTTGAAATGCATTTACTAAAGGCCCCCTGGAATTCTTTGGATAAAACTCAGAATTATGTTTATTGGGTCTTGGTACTGAATGAGGATTGGAATCCTGATTGTTATAGCCATCTGAGTATAGATCTTCTAGAGTGGTTAAAGCACATGCATCCTGAAATGCTAAATGAGAGACATCAGGATTATGTTGAAGACTTACTACATTTTTGTTTGGAGGTATATCATTAACTCTATTCTGTGCAAAAAACCTTTTGAGAGACAATTTGCGCACACATTTATTCACATCTAATAGTGTGTTAAAGCTTGAGAATTTGTTAGTAGGTGCAAACCCAAGTCCTTTTGATAAGACTTTAATTTCCTCTTTAGATAATGAGTAGTCCGAAATATTGACCACACTTAAATCATAAGAGGATGCAGGTAAAGTCTCTTTAACAGATGACTCAATTGGTATCTTTACTTCTTCTTTTTGTTCTTTGCTTGACCTTTTGCTTCTCCATCTTCTCTTTCTTCTTTCTCTTTTGGAGTAATTTTTCTTGTTTTTGTTCGGCCTGTCCTTTGGATCTCCTCCGGTTCGTCCACTGCTGGCACCTGTAAAAAAACAGAGGAAGAAGAGAGAGAGGGAGAAGAGGAGAGAGAAGAGGGAATAGAGGAACTGGGAGAAATCCCAGTGCCCCTCGATGTAACATCTGAATCAGTGGACTCTCCGTCATTACTGAATACTACTTTTCTTTTTTGTTTGTTTTTCAGAATAGACTTAGGATATTCTTTCAAGTCATCTTCGCTTTTGGGACTTTGTTGGCTTTTAACAGTATTATTGCTTTTATTAGCTTTCTTATTTTTCCAGAATGATTCCTTTCTTTGCTTTCGAACAGCAGCCCAGTTATAAACTTTATTTAGTTCATAATCTTCTTTATCACGATTGAATTTGTTGCTTTTTCTGGAAGCTTGTTCAGCATCAAATTTATTTATGGCCTCATCCATCTTCTTTTTATTTTCAACATAATTAGTGCAATGTTCATAATTTCTCAAGTCTTCTTTTTTCACTTTGATTTCTGATTGTAACTGTGCACGCTTCTTTGTCTTAACTCTTACCAGAATGTTAATGAGTTTAAATGAGCACTCAGATAAGGCAGTATTCCAATCATCCATATCAGTGCTATCTTCAAACTCAAAAGAGGGATATTTTTTTATTCTTAAACCTCTTGGTATACGTTGATGATCCAGATATTTCTGGAATGCTATGATATCCCACATGAGTCTTAAGTCTGTTGTCAGAGAATGTTGTAGTGATTTAAAGGATTTCTTTATATCCAAATTATCTTTACCTAGGTCATCTGAAAAAATTTGATCAAAAAACTTTTTCCTTGTAATTAGATAAAAAATCTCATAACAGTAATCTGTAGTTTGATCCTCTGATGGGTCTGATGCAATATTATCGTCTGTGTACTCTGTGTCATCCACATTATTAGCACCTGTATCCACCCCTGCCATGTCAAGTCAAAAAAGTAATGGGTCTGTATACGTGAGTAGCTGGACAAACTCCGATATTATACAATAAGGCACAAAGATAAAGTAAGTCTAAGCTAAGATATAGACTAACTATAATGTCCTTTTGATAATGGTTGGTCAAATGGGTAATCCCACTATGAACTGAGTGTAACAATTGAACTGCAAAGTATCGCCGTAACTTATTGTTTGCTTAAAACAAAGTTCATTTGAAAAGCAAGCCGGTTTCAAAACAGCGATATACAGATATAGATTAATTAGAAATGTTACTCACTGACTGTGTCGTTCTCAATGTCCCAACCTGTTCCGAAGGTAGCTGAGCCAAGCGATAAGCGAATCGAATCCAAGAAGCGTGAGGGTAAGAAGGTAATCGCAGCTGTAGCGTCCTCGGAGTGAACCGGAAGTGCAAACCTTGGAAAAAGGTCACTGTAAAGTCCCCAGGATACTCACGGAGTGCCGTAGCCAGAAAACGGAGGATTAGCCCGTGAAGCAATATCGAAGAAGAGGAGGCGGCAGGCACTACTACTCAGACCCACAAGCAAAATGGTAAAAAACAAAAGTCTTTATTAGAGGCACTTAGCCATGTTAAAAGGCAGACTGACAGGCAGGGGAAACAGCACAAACAAGGTCTTACGCGTTTCGCGCCCCCTAGTGGCGCTTACTCATAGACTGTTGTCTATGTTACAACCTAGACTATTTATAGGCTAATCAGATAAAAGGTTAACCCTTCAGCAGCCAAATAAAAACAGGTTAAAAACATAGATAGTGCTGAGTAGATACAGGACAATTGAAATCAACAATTGATAAACAAAATTACAGTGTACACAGTCACAGAGTGTAGGAGCTAATAATAATAAAGCTATTACATGCATCAAGATACAAAATTCGAAAACCAAATATTGAAAAAAGATTAAGCTAAATCAATGATCTATGAGTAAGCGCCACTAGGGGGCGCGAAACGCGGGAGAGAGGAGAGTGGGGGAGAGAGGAGAGGGGGGAGAGAGAGGGGGAAGAGAGAGAGATGGGGAGAGAGAGAGATGGGGAGAGAGAGAGAGACAGAGAGAGAGAGAGAGAGAGAGAGGGAGAGGAGAGGGGGGGGAGAGAGAGAGAGAGGGAGATAGAGAGATAGAGAGAGAGAGAGAGAGAGAGAGAGGGGGGGGGAGAGAGAGGGGGAAGAGATAGAGATGGGAGGAGAGAGAAAGGAGGGGGGAGAGAGGGGGAGGAGAGGGGGGAGAGAGAGGAGAGGGGGGAGAGAGGAGAGGGGGGAGAGAGAGAGGAAGGGGGGAGAGAGAGAGAGGAGAGGGGGAGAGATAGAGAGGAGAGGGGGTGAGAGAGGAGGGGGAAGAGATGAGAGGGGGAGAGAGGAGAGTGGGGGAGAGAGGAGAGGGGGGAGAGAGAGAGGGGGGGAGAGAGAGAGGAGAGGGGGGAGGGAGGAGAGGGGGGAGAGAGAGGAGAGACAGGAGAGGGGGGAGAGAGAGGAGAGGGGGGAGAGAGAAGAGAGAGAGAGGAGAGGGGGAGAGAGAAGAGAGGGAGAGAAAGAGAGGAGAGGGAGAGAAAGAGAGGAGAGGGGGGAGAGAGAGGAGAGGGGGGAGAGAAAGGATAGGGGGAGAGAGAGAGAGGAGGGGGGTAGAGAGAGAGGAGAGGGGGAGAGAGAGAGGAGAGGGGGGAGAGAGAGAGAGAGAAAGGAGAGGTGGGAGAGAGAGGAGAGGGAGAAGAGATTGAAGAGGGGTTGAGAGAGAGAGGAGAGGGGGGGAGAGAGGAAGGGGGGGAAGAGAGGAGAGGGGGGAGATAGGAGAGTGGGGGAGAGAGGAGAGGGGGGAGAGAGAGAGAGGGGGGAGAGAGAGAGAAGAGGGGGGAGAGAGGAGAGGGGAGAGGGGGGAGAGAGAGGAGAGAGAGGAGAGGGGGAGAGAGAGGAGAGGGGGAGAGAGAGGAGAGGGGGGAGAGAGAGAGGAGAGGGAGAGAGAGGAGAGGGAGGAGAGAGAGAGGAGAGAGTGAGGAGAGGGGGGAGAGAGAGAGAGAGGAGAGGGGGAGAGAGAGATGAGAGGGGGGAGAGAGAGGAGATGGGAAGAGAGAGAGAGGAGAGGGAGGAGAGAGAGGAGAGGGGGGGAGAGAGGGGAGAGGGAAGGGGAGAGAGAGAGGAGAGGGGGTAGAGAGAGGAGAGGGAGGGAGAGAAAGAGGGTGGGAGAGAGAGAGGGGGGAGAGAGCTCAAAAGAGAGGGGGAGAGAGAGCACAAAAGAGATGGGGGAGAGAGATAGAGCAAAAGAAAGAGGGGGAGAGAGCGCAAAGAGAGGGGGAGAGAGCGCAAAAGAGAGGGGGAGAAAGAGACCGCAAAAGAGAGGGGGGAGAGAGAGAGAGCAAAAGAGGGGGAGAGAGAGAGCACAAAAGAGAGGGGGGAGGAGAGGGGGAGAGAGAAATGAGAGGGTGGGAGAGGAGAAAGTGAAGAGAGAGAGGAGAGGAAGGAGAGAGAGGAGAGGGGGGGAGAGAGGAGAGGAAGGGGGAGAGAGAGGAGAGGGGGGAGAGAGAGGAGAGGGAGGGAGAGAGAGGGTGGGAGAGACAGAGCTCAAAAGAGAAGCTGAGAGAGAGCACAAAAGAGATGGGGGAGAGAGATAGAGCAAAAGAGAGGGGGGGAGAGAGCGCAAAGAGAGGGGGAGAGAGCACAAAAGAGAGGGGGAGAGGAGAGCGCAAAAGAGAGGGGGGAGAGAGAGAGCAAAAGAGGGTGATAGAGAGAGCATAAAAGAGAGGGGGGGAGGGAGAGCAAAAGAGAGGGGGGAGAGAGCGCAAAAGAGTGGGGGAGAGACCACAAAAGAGAGGAGGAGAGAGCACAAAAGAGAGGGGGAGAGAGAGAGCAAAAGAGGGGGAGTGAGAGAGAGCACAAAAAAGAAGGGGAGAGAGAGAGGGGAGAGAGAGAGGGGAAGAGAGAGAGAGGAGGGTAAAGAGAGAGAGGAGGGGAGAGAGGAGAGGGGGAGAGAGAGAGAGGAGGGGGGGAGAGAGAGAGGAGGGGGAGAGAGAGAGGAGGGGAGAGAGAGAGGGGAGGGGGGGAGAGAGGGGAGGGAGAGAGAGAGGAGGGGAGAGAGAGAGAGGGGAGGGGGAGAGAGAGGGGAGGGAGAGAGAGAGGGGGGAAGAGAGAGAGGGGGGAAGAGAGAGAGCTCAAAAGAGAGGGAGAGAGAGAGCGCAAAAAGAGATGGGGAGAGTGCTCAAAAGAGAGGGGGAGAGAGAGCGCAAAAGAGATGGGGAGGGAGAGCAAAAGAGAGGGGGAGAGATTGTTAAGAGAGGGGGGAGAGAGCGCAAAAGAGAGGGGGAGAGAGAGAGCGCAAAGGAGAGGGGGAGAGAGCGCAAAAGAGAGGGGGGAGAGAGAGAGAAAGCAAAAGAGGGGGAGAGAGAGAGAGCACAAAAGAGAGGGGGAGAGAGAGAGAGCAAAAGAGAGGGGGAGAGAGAGAGAGCAAAATAGAGGGGGGAGAGAGCGCAAAAGAGAGGGGTGAGAGAGAGCGCAAAAGAGAGGGGGGAGAGAGAGCGCAAAAGAGAGGGGGGGGAGAGCGCAAAAGAGGGGGAGAGAGAGAGTGCAAAAGAGAGGGGGGAGAGAGGGGGAGAGAGAGAGGAGGGGAGAGAGAGAGCTCAAAAGAGAGGGGGAGAGAGAGCGCAAAAGAGATGGGGAGAGAGCTCAAAAGAGAGGGGGAGAGAGAGTGCAAAAGAGATGGGGAGAGAGAGAGCTCAAAAGAGAGGGGGAGAGAGAGCATGCAAAAGAGAGGGGGGAGAGAGAGCACGCAAGAGAGAGGGGTGAGAGAGAGAGAAAAAGAGAGGGGGGAGAGAGAGAGAGCAAAAGAGAGGGGGAGAGAGAGAGCAAAAGAGGGGGGAGAGAGCATAAAAGAGAGGGGGAGAGAGAGCGCAAAAGAGAGGGATGAGAGAGAGCGCAATAGAGAGGGGGGGGAGACAGATTGCAAAAGAGAGGGGGTAGAGCGCAAAAGAGGGGGAGAGAGAGAGTGCAAAAGAGAGGGGGGAGAGAGAGGGGAGAGAGAGAGGGGGGAGAGAGTACAAAAGAGATGGGGAGAGAGAGCGCAAAAGAGATGGGTGAGAGAGAGAGCGCAAAAGAGATGGGGGAGAGAGAGAGGAGGGGGGAGAGAGAGAGGAGGGGAGAGAGAGAGGGGGGAGAGAGAGAGGGGGGGGGGGAGAGAGAGGGGAGGGAGAGAGAGAGGAGGGGGGGAGGGAGAGAGGGGAGAGAGAGGAGAGAGAGGGAGAGAGAGAGGGTGGGAGAGAGAGAGGGGGAGAGAGAGAGCTCAAAAGAGATGGGGAGAGAGAGCACAAAAGAGATAGGGGAGAGAGATAGAGCAAAATAGAGGGGGGGAGAGAGCGCAAAGAGAGGGGGAGAGAGCGCAAAAGAGAGGGGGAGAGAGAGAGCGCAAAAGAGAGGGGGGAGAGAGAGAGAGCAAAAGAGGGGAGAGAGAGAGCACAAAAGAGAGGGGGTGAGCAAAAGAGAGGGGAGAGAAAGCGCAAAAGAGAGGGGGGAGAGAGTACAAAAGAGAGGAGGAGAGAGCACAAATAAGAGGGGGAGAGAGAGAGCAAAAGAGGGGGAGAGAGAGAGAGCACAAAAGAGAGGGGGGGAGAGAGAGGGGGAGAGAGAGAGGGGGAGAGAGAGAGGGGAGGGAGAGAGAGAGGAGGGGGGGAGAGAGAGGGGGGGAGAGAGAGGGGGAGGGGGAGATAGAGGGGAGGGAGAGAGAGAGGGGGGAAGACAGAGAGGGGGGAGAGAGAGAGCTCAAAAGAGAGGGAGAGAGAGAGCGCAAAAAGAGATGGGGGAGAGTGCTCAAAAGAGAGGGGGAGAGAGAGCGCAAAAGAGATGGGGAGGGAGAACAAAAGAGAGGGGGGGAGAGAGCGTGAAGAGAGGGGGGAGAGAGCGCAAAAGAGAGGGGGAGAGAGAGAGCGCAAATGAGAGGGGAGAGAGCGCAAAAGAGAGGGGGGAGAGAGAGAAAGCAAAAGAGGGGGAGAGAGAGCACAAAAGAGAGGGGGGAGAGAGAGAGAGCAAAAGAGAGGGGGGAGAGAGAGAGCAAAAGAGAGGGGGAGAGAGCGCAAAAGAGAGGGGTAGAGAGAGAGCGCAAAAGAGAGGGGGAGAGAGAGAGCAAAAGAAGGGGAGAGAGAGCACAAAAGAGAGGGGGAGAGAGAGAGGGGGAGAGAGAGAGAGAGAGGAGGGGAGAGAGAGAGGAGAGGGGGAGAGAGAGTGCAAAAGAGATGGGGAGAGAGAGAGCTCAAAAGAGAGGGGGAGAGAGAGCACGCAAGAGAGAGTGGGGGGAGAGAGAGCAAAAGAGAGGGGGGAGAGAAAGAGAGCAAAAGAGAGGGGGAGAGAGAGAGAAAAGAAGGGGGAGAGAGAGATAGCGCAAAAGAGAGGGGGGAGAAAGATCGCAAAAGAGAGGGATGAGAGAGAGCGCAATAGAGAGGGGGGAGAGAGAGCGCAAAAGAGAGGGGGGAGAGCACAAAAGAGGGGGAGAGAGAGGGGAGAGAGAGAGGGGGAGAGAGTACAAAAGAGATGGGGAGAGAGAGCGCAAAAGAGATGGGGGAGAGAGAGAGCGCAAAAGAGACGGGGGAGAGAGAGAGGAGGGGGGAGAGAGAGGAGGGGAGAGAGAGTGGGGGGGGGGAGAGAGGGGAGGGGGAGAGAGAGAGGGGAGGGAGAGAGAGAGGAGGGGGGGGAGAGAGGGGAGGGGGAGAGAGAGGGGAGGGAGAGAGAGAGGGGGGAAGAGAGAGAGGGGGGAGAGAGAGAGCTCAAAAGAGAGGGAGAGAGAGAGCGCAAAAAGAGATGGGGGAGAGTGCTCAAAAGAGAGGGGGAGAGAGCGAAAAAGAGAGGGGGAGAGAGAGCGCGCAAAGGAGAGGGGGAGTGAGCGCAAAAGAGAGGGGGGGGAGAGAGAAAGCAAAGAGGGGGAGAGAGAAAGAGCACAAAAGAGAGGGGGGAGAGAGAGAGAGCAAAAGAGAGAGTGAGAGAGAGAGCAAAAGAGAGGGGGGAGAGAGCGCAAAAAAGAGGGGGAGAGAGAGATCGCAAAAGAGAGGGGTAGAGAGAGAGCACAAAAGAGAGGGGGAGAGAGAGAGCAAAAGAAAGGGAGAGAGAGCAAAAGAAGGGGAGAGAGAGCACAAAAGAGAGGGGGAGAGAGAGAGGAGGAGAGAGAGAGGAGAGGGGGGAGAGAGAGAGCTCAAAAGAGAGGGGGAGAGAGAGAGCAAAAGAGATGGGGAGAGAGTTCAAAAGAGAGGGGGAGAGAGAGTGCAAAAGAGATGGGATGAGAGAGAGCTCAAAAGAGAGGGGGAGAGAGAGCACGCAAAAGAGAGGGGGAGAGAGAGCACGCAAGAGAGAGGGGAGAGAGAGAGAGCAAAAGAGAGGGGGAGAGAGAGAGAGCAAAAGAGAGGGGGAGAGAGAGCAAAAGAGGGGGGAGAGAGAGAGAGAGAGCACAAAAGAGAGGGGGGAGAGAGAGCGCAAAAGAGAGGGGTGAGAGAGAGCGCAAAAGAGAGGGGGGGGGGAGAGCGCAAAAGAGAGGGGGGAGAGCGCAAAAGAGGGGGAGAGAGAGAGTGCAAAAGAGAGGGGGAGAGAGAGGGGAGAGAGAGAGGGGGGAGAGAGTACAAAAGAGATGGGGAGAGAGAGCGCAAAAGAGATGGGGGAGAGAGAGAGCGCAAAAGAGATGGGGGAGAGAGAGAGCACAAAAGAGAGAGGGAGAGAGAGAGCACAAAAGAGAAGGGGAGGGAAGGAGAGAGCGCAAGGGGTGGGACCGCTATACTGCAAAAAATGGCCCGTGTGAACAGGCTTTAGGACTAGTATATATATAAAGAATCTAGAACATCCTGGAGACTAATATACCTCTCACTAATATACTGTTGAGAAAGAAAACATTTGTATAGTTTCTGAAAATTGCAAATACAAATACACATTTTTTTTATTTTATAATTCTGATATTGGCACTTTAGGCACATGCCCTTAGCCAATCTCTAGCCAGGAACTGAATGATGTGTAAGCAACATGCACTAGCCTGTACCTTCTGCATGAAAGCATACTTACCAATCAGCAGCCAAGTATTCTGGGAAATTGGCTCTTGTGGGCATTTTAGAGGTGTCAAATTCAATGTTAAAATATAGGTTAAATTAACAATTTTATATTGCATTATATATTAAATCAGTTGGCTGGGTCTGTACACCATCACACCATTGGCGTGTATGCCCCTTTCAATCTCTGCATTTCCTATTTTGACAGTACTTGCAAGCACAATAAAAATATTACGGCCCTTTTAACATGGTGCAGAGATAAAAAGTTCTCACTCAGGAAACTTGTACACCTGTGTTTGGTTCTTGCAATACAGCATTGCTCCCATAATTCACCATAGCACAAGAGCAGGGTTTTTCAGTCAGCCTTAACAAATCATTACAAAATTATTTAAAGAGATATAAAGGTGCAAAAAGAAAATGCTCTAACATGTTAGAGAATTTTATTATTGTTTTATTATTTATGTGTTTAACCCCAGCTTCTTAATTGTTGCATGCTCACATGAGGAATCACTATTATTAATATGATTAAGATGATGATGATAATGAATATTATTATCAATAATAATAATAGTAATAATAATAATATTTTAATATTTAAAACAAATGATTTATTGTTATAATACTTTTTGGATTTTCTTTCTGTTATTAAAAGACAGCAGGAGCCTTTATGATTTTTCTTCTTGTGCTTGAAACCAGAAAAAAAAAAATCTTACACCATCACATGGTGAATTTCTTCAAAAGAACCTTCAACATTTTCAAGATGTTCCAGTCCAAAATTTTGGTTTACCCATTCCTGAAGTAAAACACTTAAAAATCAGGAATTATAATGGAAGCTTTGTTAGTTTTTTTTAACCCCCTTAGTGACCAGACCATTTTTCAATTTTCTTACCGTTAAGGACCAGGGCTTTTTTTTACATTTCTGCAGTGTTTGTGTTTAGCTGTAATTTTCCTCTTACTTATTTACTGTACCCACACATATTATATACCGTTTTTCTCGCCATTAAATGAACTTTCTAAAGATACCATTATTTTTATCATATCATATAATTTACTATAATTTTTTTTATAAAATATGATGAAAAAATGAAAAAAAAAACACACTTTTTCTAACTTTGACCCCCAAAATCTGTTACACATCTACATCCACCAAAAAACACCTATGCAAAATAGTTTCTAAATTTTGTCCTGAGTTTTGAAATAACCAATGTTTACATGTTCTTTGCTTTTTTTGCAAGTTATAGGGAAATAAGTACAAGTAGCACTTTGCTATTTCCAAACCATTTTTCTTTCAAAATTAGCGATAGTTACATTGTAACAAGGATATCTGTCAGGAATCCCTGAATAACCCTTCACATGTATATATATTTTTTTATTAGGCAACCCAAAGCATTGATCTAGGCCCATTTTGGTATATGTCATGACACAATTTCACCGCCAAATGCGATTAAATAGAAAAAAATCGTTAACTTTTTCACAAACTTTTTTACAAACTTTAGGATTCTCACTGAAATGATTTACAAACAGCTTGTGCAACGATGGCACAAATGGTTGTAAATGCTTCAGAAAAAGCAGACATATATGGCTTTGGAATTGCTTTTTAGTAATTAGAAGGCCGCTAAATGCCGCTGCGCACCACACTTGCATTAAGCCAAGCAGTGAAGGGGTTAATTAAGTAGCTTGTAGGGTTAGTTTTAGCTTTATTGTAGAGGTCAGCCTCTCACTGAAATTATTTACAAACAGCTTGTGCAATTATGGCATAAATTGTAAATGCTTCTCTGGTATCCCTTTTGTTCAGAAATTGCAGACATTTATGGCTTTGGCATTACTTTTTGGTAATTAGAAGGCCCATAAATGCCGCTGCACACCACACTTGTATTATTCCCAACGGAAGGGGATAAATAGGTAGCTTGTAGGGAGCTTGTAGGGTTAATTTTAGCTTTAGTGTAGTGTAGTAGACAACTCAAAGTATTGATCTAGGCCCATTTTGCTATATGTCATGCCACCATTTCACCGCCAAATACGATCAATTAAAAAAAATGTTAACTTTGTACCCATTTTGAAAAAAAAAAGGTTTTTTTATTTATTTTTTTGGACAAAAAGCCAATTGTCTGTATTGTAGCTACCCCCCCCATCAATAGCCTAACCCCTCCCCCTCCAAGATCACTTTCTTCACATTTATTCACCCCCCTTTTCCCTCTCCCTTCATCCCATACATCCCATACAATTCAATATATGTAATGTGTGCATGCGCAAACACGCATCCCGCTCACCCCCCCTCACTTGCTCCTAACCACTCGCGCACTGGATGAAGAGGATCCAGAATTGATCCAGCGATCACGATCACTTCCACTGCTTGAAACCCCAGAGGACGTGTCAGGCATGTCCTTGGCCTTAACTGACACTTTTTGTAGGACGTGCCTGACACATCCTTGGTCATTAAGGGCTTAAATAAATATATTTTTACATGTTTCCAATTATTTCCCACACAGGGCTAGATTACGAGTGGAACAATTGATATTAGCGTTCTACTGAGTAATACCAGCTCACGCTAATTTGCGATGGTATTAAGAGTAAAGCGCAATGCGAAAGCGAGCGAGCGTTTACATTGCTAGGAATTATTGCACTCACGAGAGTGCACTTCCATAGGCTACATTTGGAGTCTCATTCTGATGACGTCTTTGCGGGGTAAGTAGCACAGAGATGGCAGAATTTTTTTAAATATATATGTACAGTATATGACTATATACATATATATTTATGTGTTAATATGTTCATATACATATTGATATTTATTTACTGAGAACAAACAGTTCCCATAGAACGCAATGTAAAGGCACACCCACTCCCATCAACTTTAGTGCATTATTAAATGCTACATTTTTTTTAAATAAAAAAACTATAATGCCCTCTTTTTTTAAGGGCATTTGGGGCATTTTTAGAAAATGAATTCTGAGCGCTAATTGTTACCGGGATTTCACAGTACATTTAACAGTGCAGTTACACTCATAATTACACTGTCTGATATATATATATATATATATATATATATATATATATATACTGTATATATATATGTGTGTGTTTTTTTATTGGTTTTTAAATTGCACTAAAAAGTTATAAGGGCTCAAAGGTATGAAGTCTAAGTTGTTAGAAAAAAGGGCTGCAAAAAGCTTTAACATTTATGCATACATACACATGTCTAAATGTGTGTACAGTATGTATGTGTATCTATTATCTTTCTCTCTCTCCCTCTCTCTCTCTCTCTCTCTCTCTCAATATATATATATATATATATATATATATATATATATATATATATATATATATATATATATATATATATATATATATATATATATATATATATACAGTAATGTGCAAAAGTATTAGACTACCATAAGATTTGTTGTTTTAATGACCATCCATATTTATTTTGTTGGTCTCTTTATTAAGATACAAACAGAAAATACAGGAAATATGTAGGCAAAATATATATAAAGAAATCATAACAAAATGGCTTATTCAGGCAAAAGTCAGTATTTAGTGTGATCTCCCTTGGCACTAAACACATCTTGAACTTTTTTGGGGAGACTGTCCTTACGTTTTCTGAAGTAATCTTCTGGTATATTATATCAGGCTTCTTTAAGCACTTCTCAGAGTTCTTCTTTAGATTTAGGTTGCCTTTTATTTATTTCTCTGTCCAGGTGATCCCATACTGCCTCTATAATATTCAGGTCTGGACTCTGTCAGTGTTTTATCAGCTGTTTTTCTCTTCAAATATGATTTCATTGCATTAGCAGTGTGCTTGGGATCGTTAACACCTGGCACTTGAAATACCCGGCAATCATCCACTGAATAAGGAACATGGGAACTGCAGATGATTGTTTAGGTCTTCTTTGGGCCTTATCAGTTAGGTACAGCCATATTCCTTTAGGCACATTGGGCAGGGAATCCAAATCTTCTTTCCCCCATGACACTTATGGAGACCCCCAATAGTCATAAATTACAAATTAACAAGTAGAAGTGCTCAACCAGGAATGAATAGTGGCTCAATAGATTGTTATCTGGCAAATTGTCACTTTGGAACAGGCTCTTTTTGCCCTTTTGTGCTTTCACAAAAATAAATTATTAAAGGGTCAGTCTAGTCAAAGTTAAACTTTCATGATTCAGATAGGTTTATCATTAAATTTGCTTTGTTCCCTTGGTAGTATTTTAGCTAAACCTAGGTAGTCTCAAACTGATTTATAAACCGTTGAAAAGTGCTTCTTAGCTTAGAGCATTTTGAAAAATATTCACAGTTAGACAGTACTAGTTCATGTGTGTCATAGAGATAACATTGTGCTCACTCCCGTGGAGTTATTTAGGAGTCTGCACTGTTAGGCTAAACTGCATGTCTATCAAAAGCACTGAGATAAGGGACAGTCTTCAGAGGCTTAGATACAAGGTAATAACAGAGGTAAAACATATAGCAATATAACTGTGTTGGTTTTGCAAATCTAGGGAATGGGAAATAAAGGGATTATCTATCTTTTTAATAATAAAAATGCTGGTGTAGATTGTCTCTTTAAACCTTTGTTTTCTAAAAATAAAGTCAAATTATAACTGTGTTTTGTAATGCAAACTAGGCCAGAAAATTCTTTTTTATTGTGTTAGAAATGAAAACGAAGTTGAACATTTACATTTGTTCTTGTTAAATGAATATAAATGTTTTGAAGTTACATGTGAAAAGTTCCCCTTTAACTAAAAATATTTGCCCTAACGTGCTCTGGAGAGCAGATTAACCTGATCTTCTTCTTTACAAAGCTCAGCCACACCTGGCTTAATGCTCTCAGTCCCAAGGACATGCACTAACTTTAGTGAAGGTCCTGGGAGCCAAGCTCGCTAAGCCTCCTGTTGCTTTGTCTAGAAGAGGACTGTGTAAGAGTGCTCTCCAGAGCACATTAAGGCAAGTATTTTTAGCCAAATGGGGACTTTTCACATGTAGCTTCAAAACATTGACATTAATTTAACAAAAACAAATGTAAATGTAAGATAATTAGGTTTAGACATACAGTTAAGGGTGGTGGCTTTGCTAGAGATTTTTTTTTTTTAAGTTTGTGGATAGGTTAGTTAATATTAATGCTACAGACAGAAAGGATTGTTTTGTTTAGTAAGTTAGGTTTATTTTTGGGAGAGATTTTACAGTGGTGGCAGGAGATTTTTAATGTGTTTTAAGTTTAAGAGATAGGGAGGGTGGGGTGGAGGGTTCACTTGATAAATCCAGTAAGGATTTACAGTAGCTGTTGACATATAAAGTAAAAGATGTCTTCAGAGTCAATGGGAGTACCGACAAAGGTTTTACATTTTTCACTGAATTATGGTCTTTGAAATCTAGAATCAATTTTATTTTTTATTCTAGCTATATTTAGCCGCAATCCTTTGGGACCAAGAGAGTTCCTTTCTCTGATCATGCATGTATCGAATGTGTTTTGAGTCTCCAGGTTAAGGTAGAGTATAGAAAATGTGTGTGGAAACTGAATGTGGATTTGCTGGATGATGAAGATATAATGAGTCAGTTCTTTAAAAAGTATAAGTGGATAAAGAATAGAAAATGGGCTTTTCTGAATGTTCTTGAATGGTGGGAATGGGGAAGACTGAAATTAAGAGATTGTTTATTAAGAATATGAGATGGCCAGGAATGGAAGGATTGAGCATGAATAGTGGCAGTTGCAACTGGAGTATCTTAATGAATTAAGGAGATTGGGTTTGCATGTGGATGGTGAGTTAGAGGAAGCTAAGGAAGTTATTAGGAAATGTATGACGGGAATGGGAAAAAAGATTGTAATATAAGCCAGAATGGAGGCATGTGAGAAGGATAAGTCCTGCTCTAGGTATTTCTTTAAGAATGTTTTTACTGGGGAGATGACTTAGTCAGTGTGTCTAATGATATTGGCATGGAAGTTAATGGTAAAAATTAACTTTTGAACGAGGTATTGAAGTTTTATGATGTTTTGTATGGTGTAAAAGATTTAGATATGTGTTTGTCTAATGAGCTTTTGGGATCAATTTATGTAAGTTTGAGCGGACATGATCCAATATAGCATAGGTTAAGAAAAGGTGTTAGCTGAATATTTGGGTTGTTTTTTTTAGATGTTTTATAGTACAGTAGGAAGTATAAGCAGTCTGTTGCAGTTGCTAAAATCTATTTTGAGAAAGCATATGATTAGTGATGTCGCGAACCTAAAATTTTCGGTTCGCGAACGGCGGACTCGAACTTCCAGTATTGTTCGCGAACGCGCGAACCGCGCGAACCGCCATTGAATTCAATAGGCAGGCGAACTTTAAAACCTACAAGGACTCTTTCTGGCCACAATAGTGATGGAAAAGTTGTTTCAAGGGTACTAACACCTGGACTGTTGCATGCTGGAGGGGGATCCCTGGCAAAACTCCCATGGAAAATTACATAGTTGATGCAGAGTCTGCTTTTAAGCCATAATGGGTCTAAATCAACTAACATTCCCAAAGTGGCTGTCTCAAAACATCCCGGACAGAAGATAGATTGATAGTGATAGATAGGATAGATAGATATACATAGATTGATAGTTAGATCGAATCGATAGAAGAGAAATAGATAGATTTGTTAGATATATAATTACCCTAATAAATTCTAATAATCAAACATGCGTTCTTGGACCCAACTAGCTTGTGTCAATTAGTACTTTTCTTAGCACTTTAATCCCTGTCCCCCCCCCCTATCGGGGGAGTTCTATATGGCCTGCCAGATTACCCTTAAAAATTATAATAATAAGACATGTGGTCTGCTACCTATTTTAACGAGGTTGTGTTTTAAGTACTACCATTCTTAGCACTTTAATCTCTGTAACTCCCCCTATTTGGTGAGGTCTATACGGCCTGGATGATTACCCATACAAAATATAATAATAAGACATCTGCTCTTGGTCTGCGACCCATGGTAACTATGTTGTGTTAATTAGTAATGTCAATCGCATTTTAATAGCTGTTACTCATACTCACCCTATCGGTGGAGGTCTATATGGCCTGCATGATTACCCTTACAAAATATAACAACCAAACATATGCTCTGGGACCCATGGTAAGTAGGTTGTGTTAAGTAGTACTGTTCTTTGCATTTTCAGACCTGTTACAACACCAAATGGTGGCAGGTCTATCTGGCCTTCATGATTAGCTGCACCCAAACCCAAAAAAAAGCTGAGTGGTCTTAGACTAACACCCATGGCTAACTCGGTTGTTTCAATTAGTACTATTCTTACCACTTTCATCCCTGTTACGGGTGGTCTACATGTCCATCATGATTAGCCGAACAAAATACTACAATCCAACCTTTGCTCAGTCTTCATAGGCCCTTCATTGTCTGTATTTTGATAGTACAGTTCTTATTATTTTTATAGCTGATACAACACCGAATGGTGGAAGCTCTATATGGCCTGCATGATTAGCCGCACCCAATACAAAAATAAATCCAAGCGGTCTTGGATTAACACCCATGGCTAACTCTGTTGTTTCAAGTAGGACTATTCTTAGCACTTTCATCTCATCATCCCTGTTACTTCCAGGACTCTCAGTGGTGGTGGTCTACATGGCTATCATGATTAGCCTAACCAAAAACTACAATCCAACCTTGGCTCAGTCTTCCTAAGGCCCTTCATTGGCTGTATTTTGGTAGTACTGTTCTTATTAGTTTAATAGCTGATACGACACCGAATGTTGTCAGCTCTATATGGCCTGCATGAATAGCCGCACCCAAAGCCAAAAAAAAGCCAAGCGGTTTTGCACTAACACCCATGGCTAACTCTGTTGTTTCAAGTTCTACTATTCTTAGCTCTTTCATCTCATCATCCCTGTTACTTCCAGGACTCTCGGTGGTGGTGGTCTACATGGCCATCATGATTAGCCTAACCAAATACTACAATCCAACCTTGGCTCAGTCTTCCTAAGGCCCTTCATTGGCTGTATTTTGGTAGTACTGTTCTTATTAGTTTAATAGCTGATACGACACCGAATGTTGTCAGCTCTATATGGCCTGCATGAATAGCCACACCCAAAGCCAAAAAAAAGCCAAGCGGTTTTGCACTAACACCCATGGCTAACTCTGTTGTTTCAAGTTCTACTATTCTTAGCTCTTTCGTCTAATCATCCCTGTTACTTCCAGGACTCTCGGTGGTGGTGGTGGTCTACATGGCCATCATGATTAGCCTAACCAAATACTACAATCCAACCTTGGCCCAGTCTTCCTAAGGCCCTTCATTGGCTGTATTTTGGTAGTACTGTTCTTATTAGTTTAATAGCTGATACGACACCGAATGTTGTCAGCTCTATATGGCCTGCATGAATAGCCGCACCCAAAGCCAAAAAAAAGCCAAGCGGTTTTGCACTAAAACCCATGGCTAACTCTGTTGTTTCAAGTTCTACTATTGTTAGCTCTTTCATCTCATCATCCCTGTTACTTCCAGGACTCTCGGTGGTTGTGGTCTACATGGCCATCATGATTAGCCTAACCAAATACTACAATCCAACCTTGGCCCAGTCTTCCTAAGGCCCTTCATTGGCTGTATTTTGGTAGTACTGTTCTTATTAGTTTAATAGCTGATACGACACTGAATGTTGTCAGCTCTATATGGCCTATATGAATAGCCGCACCCAAAGCCAAAAAAAAGCCAAGCGGTTTTGCACTAACACCCATGGCTAACTCTGTTGTTTCAAGTTCTACTATTCTTAGCTCTTTCATCTCATCATCCCTGTTACTTCCAGGACTCTCGGTGGTGGTGGTCTACATGGCCATCATGATTAGCCTAACCAAATACTACAATCCAACCTTGGCTCAGTCTTCCTAAGGCCCTTCATTGGCTGTATTTTGGTAGTACTGTTCTTATTAGTTTAATAGCTGATACGACACCGAATGTTGTCAGCTCTATATGGCCTGCATGAATAGCCGCACCCAAAGCCAAAAAAAAGCCAAGCGGTTTTGCACTATTGCACTATTTTAAAATTTTAGATTTTAATATTAAAATTATGTTAAGAAGTGCAATGCACATATGACTCTATGAGTGGTCGCACTGGCTTGCTGCTACGTAGGGCAGCAATTATAACAATAGTATGCTGTGTAAGTCAGATAGACAGTTAGACACAGGCCTGATAGAAAATACAATTAGATTACACTAGCATAATGAATGAAATACTTTTTTTTGGAAATTTTAAGAAAAAGGTTAAGCACATACATATGAGTCGTGGCTGATAGCCTTGGAAGGGCAGCTATTAAAAACAGTAGGCTCAGTATGTCGGATACACACACGCCTGATAGAAAATACTATTAGATTACACTAGAAAAATGATTGAAATTATTTTTTGGGGGGGGGGATTAAAAAAAGGTTAAACACATATGAGTCGTGGCTCATAGACTAGGGAGGGCAGCAAGTAAACACAGTAGGCTCTCTATGTCAGCAAAACACACAGACCGCATAGAAAATTATATTACATTACACTAGCAAACAAATTTAAACTTTTTTTTTTTATATTAAAATTAAGGTGAAAGAAAAATAGATATGAGTGCTGGGTGGCTGCCTGGCACAGACCAATTAACCAAAAGACTGAAAAAAAAAGAGGTATATTAATGCTGAGTGAGCCTGACAGACACAGGCATGATAGTAAATGTAATTAGATTACACTAGAAAAATATTTTTTTGTGTTTTTTTTTTAAATTAAAAATAATGTTATAAACGGATATTAACACTGCTGGCTGCTGGCTGACACAGAGCAATGAACCAGAGTATATGCTGTGTGACACTGGCCTGATAGAAAATGAAAAAAAATTACACTAGAAAAATAATTATATTTTTGGGTTAGTTAAATTTAAACTAATGTTGTTAGGGAGATATCAGTGGTGGCAGTAGTCACAGCATATGCTGTGAGCCTTAAACACACAGCTGAAAGCCAGGCAAATGCTAATAAAAAAAAAAAAAAAAAAAAAAATGCCACAAAATATAGCCCTAAAAAGGGCTTTTTGGGGTGCTGTGCTTGCAGCAGAGATGAGTGGAGTCCTTCTGGACTGTAAATACACTAGCCTAGCTATGTTTTTCCTATTAATGTCAGGAGCAAAAACACAACACGTCCTCTCATTAAAAAAGTAAGGTCGTTATGAGTCTAAAATGGCGGATTCCGAGTAGCTGGGAGTGTCTGTGAGGGAGTGTCTGATGTTGATTGGCTCTAATGTGTCAGGTGGCTGTGACATAAAGGGTCAAAGTTTCCACAATGATGACACATAGGGGCGGATCGAACATCGCCATGTGTTCGCCCACAAACGCGAACAACCTATGTTCGCTGTGAACCGTTCACGGGCGAACAGTTCGGGACATCACTATATATGATAAGAGTTTCACATAAGTTTATGTTTAGAAGGGAGTGGGTATGCTTAATAAAATGCTTGGGTGGATTTGATTTTTGTATCATGGTGTTGTTAGTAAGGTTTTAGTGCATTACTTTTTGACAGATAATGTGTACATTAAATCTGGTGTGAGGCAGGGGTGTCTATTGTCTCCTGTTCTTTTTGTGTGCTTAAATTAACTTTTTTTTTTAAGAGATTAAGGGGTAATAAATTGATTAGAGGTGTGGATGTTCTTGGTAGTATTGTGAGAAGTTTAAAAGTTTTAAGTTATATGGATGATGTTACAGTGGTGTGTGTTTAGTTTGAGGGGAGCAACATTTCAGATTGAATGTTTTTGTATGTAAAGTTGTTTTAATGTAAATTGGGATAAGTGTGCTGTGTAAGCTTTTGGCGAGTGGAGAGAAGTGGATTTTAGTGGATGGCGTGTGCAAAAGGGGACGCTTGAAGTGCTTGGGATTAAGTTTAATGATAATTTGAAAGGAGATGAAAGTCGCCAGAATGTGTATGAGAAAGTGAAAATGGAAATTGACTTGATGGGGGGTAGTTATCAAGCCGTCAACCTCAAATACGCTGCGTATTCCGCAGCGTATTTGTGGCGAGGCTGATACGCCTTAGTTATCAAAGGCTCGAGACCGGCAAAAGTAGAATTTTGTGACGTCAGCTTCGATCCGCCGGACTCAGTCCGACACAGATCGATTCTTACGTCACTCCAGATGTTCCGCACACAAGTGTGGCACATTCTCACTACTTTTGCTAGCTATCAAAAAACTAGCAGGTACGCTCGGCACTTTTACGGCCCAGCGTACCTGGTTTTCAAAGCGCCAGCCTGGAGGTGGCGGATCCCATAGGAATCAATGGGAGTCTGACCATAGCGAAAGTACAAGTTCGCTGCTGACAGACATCCCATTGATTTCTATGGGAGCTGTCTACACCTAACACCCTAACATGTACCCCGAGTCTAAACACCACTAATCTGACCCCCCCTACACCGCCGCAAATAAATAAAGTTATTACCCCCTAAACCGCCGCTCCCGGAGCCCACCGCAAGCTACTCTATACATATTAACCCCTAACCCGCCGCTCCCTGAACCCGCCGCAACCTATATTAAATGTATTAACCCCTATCCTGCCCCCCCTACACCGTCGCCACCTATAATAAATTTATTAACCCCTATCCTGCCCCCCACTACGCCGCCGCCACTGTAATAAAATGATTAACCCCTAAACCTAACCCTAACGCCCCCTAACTTAAATATTAATTCAATAAATCTAAATAAATTAACTCTTATTAACTAAATGAATCCTATTTAAAACTAAATACTTACCTTTAAAATAAACCCTAATATAGCTACAATATAAATAATAATTATATTCTAGCTATCTTAGGATTTATTTTTATTTTACAGGTACCTTTCAATTTATTTTAACCATGTACAATAACTATTAAATAGTTATTAACTATTTAATAGCTTACCTAGCTAAAATAAAGAGAAATGTACCTGTGAAATAAATCCTAACCTAAGTTACAATTACACCTAACACTACACTATACTTTAATAAATTATTCCTATTTAAAAATAAATACTTACCTGTAAAATAAACCCTAAGATAGCTACAATATAATTAATAATTATATTCTAGCTATCTTAGGATTTATATTTATTTTAGAGGTAACTTTGTATTTATTTTAGCTAGTTAGAATAGTTATTAAATAGTTATTAACTATTTAATAACTACCTAGCTAAAAGAAATATAAAATTACCTGTGAAATAAATCCTAACCTAAGTTACAATTAAACCTAATACTACACTATCATTAAATTAACTAAATAAACTACCTACAAAGAACTACAATGAAATACAATTACATAAACTAACTAAAGTACAAAAAATAAAAAAAGCTAAGTTACAAAAAATAAAAAATTAAGTTACAAACATGTTAAAAATATTACAACAATTTTAAGCTACTTACACCTAATCTAAGCCCCCTAATAAAATAACAAACCCCCCCAAAATAAAAAAAATCCCTACCCTATTCTAAATTAAATAAATTTCAAAGCTCTTTTACCTTACCAGCCCTTAAAAGGGCCATTTGTGGGGGCATGCCCCAAAAAGTTCAGCTCTTTTGCCTGTAAAAGAAAAATACAACCCCCCCCCAACATTAAAACCCACCACCCACATACCCCTAATCTAACCCAAACCCCCCTTACAAAAACCTAACACTAATCCCCTGAAGATCATCCTACCTTGAGTCGTCTTCACTCAGCCGAGCCACCGATGGAACTGAAGAGGACATCCGGAGCGGAAGAAGTTAATCCTCCAAGCGGCGCTGAAGAAATCTTCCATCCGATGAAGTCATCATCCAGGCGGCGCTGAAGAAGTCTTCGATCCGGCCGATGTCATCTTCAAAGAGGCACTGAAGAGGTCTTCTATCCGGGCGAAGTCATCTTCCAAGCCGGGTCTTGAATCTTCCTTCCGCCGACGCGGAACCACCTTCTTCACCGACGGACTACGACGAATGACGGCTCCTTTAAGGGACGTCATCCAAGATGGCGTCCCCTCAATTCCGATTGGCTGATAGGATTCTATCAGCCAATCGGAATTAAGGTAGGAAAATCTGATTGGCTGATGGAATCAGCCAATCAGATTGAGCTCGCATTCTATTGGCTGTTCCGATCAGCCAATAGAATGCGAGCTCAATCTGATTGGCTGATTGGATCAGCCAATCGGATTGAACTTGAATCTGATTGGCTGATTCCATCAGCCAATCAGATTTTCCTACCTTAATTCCGATTGGCTGATAGAATCCTATCAGCCAATCGGAATTGAGGGGACGCCATCTTGGATGACGTCCCTTAAAGGAGCCGTCATTCGTCGTAGTCCGTCGGTGAAGAAGGTAGTCCGTCGGAAGGAAGATTCAAGACCCGGCTTGGAAGATGACTTCGCCCGGATAGAAGACCTCTTCAGCGCCTCTTTGAAGATGACATCGGCCGGATCGAAGACTTCTTCAGCGCCGCCTGGATGATGACTTCATCGGATGGAAGATTTCTTCGCTTGGAGGATTAACTTCTTCCGCTCCGGATGTCCTCTTCAGTTCCATCGGTGGCTCGGCTGAGTGAAGACGACTCAAGGTAGGATGATCTTCAGGGGATTAGTGTTAGGTTTTTGTAAGGGGGGTTTGGGTTAGATTAGGGGTATGTGGGTGGTGGGTTTTAATGTTGGGGGGGGGTTGTATTTTTCTTTTACAGGCAAAAGAGCTGAACTTTTTGGGGCATGCCCCCACAAATGGCCCTTTTAAGGGCTGGTAAGGTAAAAGAGCTTTGAAATTTATGTAATTTAGAATAGGGTAGGGATTTTATTTATTTTGGGGGGGTTTGTTATTTTATTAGGGGGCTTAGATTAGGTGTAAGTAGCTTAAAATTGTTGTAATATTTTTAACATGTTTGTAACTTAATTTTTTATTTTTTGTAACTTAGCTTTTTTTATTTTTTGTACTTTAGTTAGTTTATGTAATTGTATTTCATTGTAGTTCTTTGTAGGTAGTTTATTTAGTTAATTTAATGATAGTGTAGTATTAGGTTTAATTGTAACTTAAGTTTGGATTTATTTTACAGGTAATTTTGTATTTCTTTTAGCTAGGTAGTTATTAAATAGTTAATAACTATTTAATAACTATTCTAACTAGCTCAAATAAATACAAAGTAACCTGTAAAATAAATATAAATCCTAAGATAGCTATAATATAATTATTAATTATATTGTAGCTATCTTAGGGTTTATTTTACAGGTAAGTATTTATTTTTAAATAGGAATAATTTATTAAAGTATAGTGTAGTGTTAGGTGTAATTGTAACTTAGGTTAGGATTTATTTCACAGGTACATTTCTCTTTATTTTAGCTAGGTAAGCTATTAAATAGTTAATAACTATTTAATAGTTATTGTACATGGTTAAAATAAATTGAAAGGTACCTGTAAAATAAAAATAAATCCTAAGATAGCTAGAATATAATTATTATTTATATTGTAGCTATATTAGGGTTTATTTTAAAGGTAAGTATTTAGTTTTAAATAGGATTCATTTAGTTAATAAGAGTTAATTTATTTAGATTTATTTAATTAATATTTAAGTTAGGGGGGCGTTATGGTTAGGGTTAGACTTAGGTTTAGGGGTTAATCATTTTATTACAGTGGCGGCGGCGTAGTGGGGGGCAGGATAGGGGTTAATAAATTTATTATAGGTTGCGGCGGGTTCATGGAGCGGCGGTTTAGGGGTTAAACTATTTATTTAGTTGCGGAGAGGTGCGGGATCAGCAGGATAGGGGTTAATAATTTTAGAATAGAGGGCGACGGTATAGGGGGGGCAGGATAGGGGTTACTAGGTATAATGTAGGTGGCAGCGGTGTCCGGGAGCGGCGGTTTAGGGGTTAATACATTTATAAGAGTTGCGGCGGGGTCTAGGAGCGGCGGTTTAGGGGTTAATACATTTATAAGAGTTGCGGCGGGGTCTAGGAGCGGCGGTTTAGGGGTTAATACATTTATAAGAGTTGCGGCGGGGTCTAGGAGCGGCGGTTTAGGGGTTAGTAACTTTATTTAGTTGCGGGGGGCTCCGGGGGCGCCGGTATAGGGGGCAGAAAAGTGCAGTTTAGTGTGAGTGCTTAGTGACAGGCTAGCAATAAAGCTGGGAAAAAGCCGAAGGGCAGCGAGATCGGATGAGTGATAACTGTCACAGTCCGCTGCTCATCGCCCCGCGGCTTTTTGACAGCTTTATTTGATAACTTAGGCGAACGTATTCAAGGTCCGCGGCGGCGAAGGTAGGCGAGCTTAGGCGGACGTATTGGGCCGGCGAAGCCAGAAAAGTAGACGGCTTGATAACTAGCCCCCGATGTCTTTAACCCCTTAGTGACCAGATCATTTTTAAATTTGTGTTTAGCTGTAATTTTCCTCTTACTCATTTACTGTACCAACACATATTATATACCATTTTTCTCGCCATTAATTGGACTTTCTAAAGATATCATTATTTTTATCATATCATATAATTTACTATAAAACAAAGTTATAAAATATTATGAAGAAATTGAAAATAAAAACAATTTTTCTGACTTTGACCCCAAAATCTGTTACACATCTACAACCACCAAAAAACACCCATGCTAAATAGTTTCTAAATTGTGTCCTGAGTTTAGAATTAACCAATGTTTACATGTTCTTTGCTTTTTTTGCAAGTTATAGGGCAATAAGTACAAGTAGCACTTTGCTATTTCCAAACCCTTTTTTTATATTTGTATTTTTGTCTTGATAGGAAGAGGTTGGGAACAGTTAAAGGGACAGTCAAGTCCAAAAAAACCTTTCATTTTTAAAATAGGGCATGTAATTTTAAACAACTTTCCAATTTACTTTTATCAACAATTTTGCTTTGTTCTCTTGGTATTCTAGTTGAAAGCAAATCTAGTGTAAGGACGTTGCCCTTACCCAAAATGGCTGCTGTAATAGTTGTATTGAGGAAGAGAAATGCCATCTGGGAAGGGGGAGGAGTTGTTAGTGCTGAGGAGATTTCTTAGGTGTTAAGAGAAGCGTGGATCTTTGCACAGATTTTGAAATGGGGTAAGAAAGTTGCTGTTTCCAAGCTGAAAGAAGTTATTCAGACTAATGCATGGATTCCAGAGACAGTTCAGACATTGCTACATGTGGCTGCTGAAGATAGAAGTTGGAACCTTTTATTTGTACTGTGAGTGTCATCCATTATCTGCTGTTTTAAGATCTCCATAACTTCATGTTAACTAAATGCAAGAGAAAATATATACTAGTCATATCTGATGTGCTGCAGAGTTGTTGTATATTAAAGAGATAACCCAGAGAATATTCTAGAAGTTATTCTGCTTAAACAGTTTGCATAAATACACTAAATGGATTGCACAGCTGCATTACATAAGGAAGTAACTGAGTGTGATGTGCTGCAGAGTTGTTGTATATTAAAGAGATAGCCCAGAGAATATTCTAGAAGTTATTCTGCTTAAACAGTTTGCATAAATACACTAAATGGATTGTACAGCTGCATTACATAAGGAAGTAACTGAGTGTGATGTATATTAAAGAGATAACCCAGAGAATATCCTATAAGTTATTCTGCCTGAATAGTTTGCACAAATACACTGACTGGATTTATAAAGCTACATTACGGTATAGGGGGGGCAGGATAGGGGTTACTAGGTATAATGTAGGTGGCAGCGGTGTCCGGGAGCGGCGGTTTAGGGGTTAATACATTTATAAGAGTTGCGGCGGGGTCTAGGAGCGGCGGTTTAGGGGTTAATACATTTATAAGAGTTGCGGCGGGGTCTAGGAGCGGCGGTTTAGGGGTTAATACATTTATAAGAGTTGCGGCGGGGTCTAGGAGCGGCGGTTTAGGGGTTAGTAACTTTATTTAGTTGCGGGGGGCTCCGGGGGCGCCGGTATAGGGGGCAGAAAAGTGCAGTTTAGTGTGAGTGCTTAGTGACAGGCTAGCAATAAAGCTGGGAAAAAGCCGAAGGGCAGCGAGATCGGATGAGTGATAACTGTCACAGTCCGCTGCTCATCGCCCCGCGGCTTTTTGACAGCTTTATTTGATAACTTAGGCGAACGTATTCAAGGTCCGCGGCGGCGAAGGTAGGCGAGCTTAGGCGGACGTATTGGGCCGGCGAAGCCAGAAAAGTAGACGGCTTGATAACTAGCCCCCGATGTCTTTAACCCCTTAGTGACCAGATCATTTTTAAATTTGTGTTTAGCTGTAATTTTCCTCTTACTCATTTACTGTACCAACACATATTATATACCATTTTTCTCGCCATTAATTGGACTTTCTAAAGATATCATTATTTTTATCATATCATATAATTTACTATAAAACAAAGTTATAAAATATTATGAAGAAATTGAAAATAAAAACAATTTTTCTGACTTTGACCCCAAAATCTGTTACACATCTACAACCACCAAAAAACACCCATGCTAAATAGTTTCTAAATTGTGTCCTGAGTTTAGAATTAACCAATGTTTACATGTTCTTTGCTTTTTTTGCAAGTTATAGGGCAATAAGTACAAGTAGCACTTTGCTATTTCCAAACCCTTTTTTTATATTTGTATTTTTGTCTTGATAGGAAGAGGTTGGGAACAGTTAAAGGGACAGTCAAGTCCAAAAAAACCTTTCATTTTTAAAATAGGGCATGTAATTTTAAACAACTTTCCAATTTACTTTTATCAACAATTTTGCTTTGTTCTCTTGGTATTCTAGTTGAAAGCAAATCTAGTGTAAGGACGTTGCCCTTACCCAAAATGGCTGCTGTAATAGTTGTATTGAGGAAGAGAAATGCCATCTGGGAAGGGGGAGGAGTTGTTAGTGCTGAGGAGATTTCTTAGGTGTTAAGAGAAGCGTGGATCTTTGCACAGATTTTGAAATGGGGTAAGAAAGTTGCTGTTTCCAAGCTGAAAGAAGTTATTCAGACTAATGCATGGATTCCAGAGACAGTTCAGACATTGCTACATGTGGCTGCTGAAGATAGAAGTTGGAACCTTTTATTTGTACTGTGAGTGTCATCCATTATCTGCTGTTTTAAGATCTCCATAACTTCATGTTAACTAAATGCAAGAGAAAATATATACTAGTCATATCTGATGTGCTGCAGAGTTGTTGTATATTAAAGAGATAACCCAGAGAATATTCTAGAAGTTATTCTGCTTAAACAGTTTGCATAAATACACTAAATGGATTGCACAGCTGCATTACATAAGGAAGTAACTGAGTGTGATGTGCTGCAGAGTTGTTGTATATTAAAGAGATAGCCCAGAGAATATTCTAGAAGTTATTCTGCTTAAACAGTTTGCATAAATACACTAAATGGATTGTACAGCTGCATTACATAAGGAAGTAACTGAGTGTGATGTATATTAAAGAGATAACCCAGAGAATATCCTATAAGTTATTCTGCCTGAATAGTTTGCACAAATACACTGACTGGATTTATAAAGCTACATTACATAAGGGCCTAACTGTGAGATTTATGCAGCTGTTTGTAGTAAAAGAGTGACTGACTTTGCAGTATAAGGCAAGTGGATTGCTGAAATTCAGTAATAAGGTAGAGACTTATGTTATTCAGTATTTCTGAGGAGAAGTTTTATTGAGCACTGCATCGATCACAAGCAGCGCTCTCTAGCTTCATTCACAAGCAGCAAGGGATAATTACCTCATCTAAATTCTATTTAGTATATGAAATTGCATTGTACAGCACCACCTCAAAGTATTTTACAACAACAGTTATGTTATTATTTCATGAGCTCATGAGGGACTTCTGAGTTAAAAAAGGTATACTGATGTCATAAGAAGATATTGTGATTAATATTATTATTTGTATTTGTTGCACTGTATGTTATTGGTTAAACACTTTATAATAATCAAAGCAACATTTTATTTGAAGATTTCTTGTGTGTTTATTACTTGTTTTCTTTTTGTACTAAGATCTTATAGAACCCCACACCCTATTATTCTAGGGTGTCCCCTATAGGTGGAGGCACTGCGTCATACAGGCATCCCTTATATACCTGATTTCAACCCCCCTCCTACTCCCACTCTGCGGAGGCTTAGTTCTCATACACGAAACAGGTAGACAGCATTACACTATCACCCACCTCAGGGAAGGTCAGGAAAGGGTGTTACACTAGGAAGCACTGCTGAGATCGAGAGGCTGGGCAAAATCAGAAGAGATGCATCTTTTAAAATTAGAAGAGGTGAGAGAGTGGGCAATGCAGAAAAAGGTACCAATTGAGCAGGCAGTGGCTGTGACTTGGATACCAGTAGGAACCAGTCGAGATAAACTATGTGAGTCACTCTAGAGAGCACTTCAACTAAGAGAGTACCCTAAGATAGTAGCATTCAAAAGAGTACCAGATGACACTTGGGGTAGCATATTAATAGACACCAACCAATGTTTCTTAAAAGTACCCAACCCCTCTGAGCTACAGCTACTAGGGCTACCTTCAGTCAGACTCCCCCTCATTTATGCCATAAAATCAGAACTGCATATAGTCAAGGAAAATGAAGTTCAGGATGTTAGAGGATCTCAAAATGAATCTAATATGGAGTCTAGTCTATCTAAAGTTCTGAAGATGTTGGCTACAAGCATCACAGACAGCTCATATACATACAGTTACCGGAAACTAAAGATATTTTCAGGAAACCTTCCTGTACCCTTAGGAGAGGAGGGTATTGCGGCATGGTGTGATCATGCTAACATGGTGCTGCAAGAATGGAGTTGCCCAGAGACAGTGAAGCGTGTCCGCCTCTTAGAAAGTGTTAGGCCACCAGCACAAGTATTGTTGCATCACCATAGAGAGGAACACCCTGAAGCTACTGCTATAGAGTTTATCTCTTTCTTAAAGACCTTTTATAGTCTATTTGAAGATCCAGAAGATCTCTTGTATAATTTTCGGTTACTTAAGCAGCGAGAGACAGAGAAGATGTCTTACTTTCTATTAAGATTACATGAGCAGCTTGTATTATTGGTTCGAAAAGGGGTAGTGACCCGACAAGATATGAAAAAACGGAGGCAAGATCAGTTCCTTCGTGGCATTATACCAGACCACCCAATAGCCATCTTTCTTAGAGCCCAATTGCACTCTCAAGCACCAAAAGAATTGGAGGCCCTTATGCCTATGATAAGGACTCAAGAAGAGGAAATGAGTTTCCACACTGTGCGTAAGTCTGGCGAAGCTTGCATAGGTAAAAGTGAGACTAAAAAAAAATTAGAAGACTCCAGAAATGCAGATTCTTTGTTGAAAGAGCTTATGGAGAATGGACTGTCTGACCAAGTAAAGGCTGAGTTGGAGAGAGCAAAACTACCTGTAAAACTCCAAAATACTACTCGACCAAAAGGGAGTTGTTTCACTTGTGGAGAGATAGGTCATTTCTCAAAGGATTGCCCAAGCAAAATACATTCATATGCTGGTGATTTTTTGGGAAGCCTTACAGTCCCTCAGAAGAAGGGAATGACTGATATTTCCTTTGATTTATCTAAAGATGATGTAGCTGGGCCAAGGGCTTTTATTGGAGTAAAAGTTTGTAACATTTCTACACAGGCGTTGTTGGACACTGGATCTCAGTGCACCATAATCTATCGTAGTTTTTATGATACTTACCTTAAACATCTTAAAATCAAGCCTCCCTCTCAAATTAATTTAAGAGGTGTGGGTGGAAATAGGTGTGCTGTTGATGGAGTTGTCACTGTAGTCATTAGTATAGTCCAGTTACATACTAGTATGATATACCCCATGAAAGTGAAGGCTTTAATCTGCCCAGAAACCTGCAAAGATTCCGAAGCCCCTATAATTCTAGGGACCAACACAAAATATGTACAATCTTTGCTACGGAAATTCATGATGGAGGTTGGGGGGCAAGACATAGACAAGTCATTACACCCAACTTTACGTCAGGAGGTTGAAAAGATATCTTTGAGACAATATGCTGGTCAGTGCTACAACCGTTCTGCCGGAGTGACTTACATTTCCCCAGGAGGGATGAAAGAGTTAAAATGTTTGGTGGTGTACCCTGGCGGCAGACCCAAAGAGGACTGTTTTATTCCTGAAACGCCAGATGAAGAAGCAACCAAGTAGGGTTGGATTTTGGTACCTGAAATCTTACACAGAAGAAAGGATAGGCCTCCACCACAGTGGCTAAGTGTTAAGGTCCAAAATTTGGCCCCATACCCTGTTGGTATTGATTTTAATCAGACTTTGGGATATCTTTATCCAGTAGTAGACTCATCATTGGCTCTTCGTAAATGTTTCTCTCTCTCAAAAACAGAAAAACTACAATTTAACTTTGAAGGATCTACAATGCCTAAGGAGGCATGTGAGCAGTTGCAGAAGGCTATGAAGGCCCGTGCAGGAGTTTTTTCTGCCGCAGAAATGGATGTACGACGTTCAAAACATATGCTTCATACCATTCGCCTAACAGATTCTGCCCCTTTTAGGGAACGCTCTAGGATATTGCCTCCTCGTGATGTTGAGGATGTTCATGCTGTTTTGGCTGAGATGGAAAAAGCTGGAATAATTGTTCCTTCTCGCAGTCCATGAGCTTCACCCATTGTAGTGGTTAGAAAGAAGAATGGGTCTATACGTTTGTGCAATGACTATCAGACTCTCAATCGAAGAACTATACCTGACCAATATGACCTACCTCAAATTGAAGAAATTTTACATTGTCTTAATGGCAGCCGCTGGTTCAGTGTTCTGGATCTGAGATCCAGCTATTTTCAGGTAGGGATGACTGAAGAAGACCAAGAGAAGACAGCTTTTATTTGTCCACTAGGATTCTATCAGTTTACACGGATGCCACAAGGGATCTGTGGAGCTCCAGCCACATTCCAAAGGCTAATGGAACGTACTGTGGGAGATATGAATGGACATAAGTGTCTTGTCTATCTAGATGACCTTATTGTATTCGGTAGTACTTTGGAAGAACATGAGACAAGGTTGCTGAAAGTATTGGATCGTCTTCACGAAGAAGGCCTAAAGTTAAGTCCGGAGAAATGTAGATTTGGGCAATTATCTGTGACCTATGTAGGTCATGTGGTCTCGGCAGAAGGGGTGTCTACAGACCCTGCTAAGGTGGAAGCAGTAACCGCATGGCCACAGCCTAACAACATTGGTGAACTTCGATCATTTCTTAGATTTTGTGGATACTATCGAAGATTTGTGAAAGGATACTCCCAGTTAGCTCGACCCCTAAACGACTTGCTGAAACATAGTGAAGATGATCCTAAAAAGCCACTAAATGCAAAAACTCCTTTGGGAACTCGGTGGACATCAGAGTGCTCCAAAGCATTTGAGAATTTAAAGAAAAATTTAACTGAGGCACCTGTCTTGGCCTATGCAGATCCTGAGAAACCTTATGTGCTACATATAGATGCTAGCTATGTGGGTTTGGGGGCAGTTTTACACCAAGAGTACCCTGGAGGGTTGAGACCTGTTGTTTATCTAAGTAGGAGTTTGTCTAAGAGTGAACAGAATTATCCAGTCCACAAGCTTGAGTTCTTGGCTCTGAAATGGGCAGTAGTGGATAAACTCCACGATTACCTTTATGGAGTAGAATTTGAAGTTCGAACAGATAATAATCCACTTACCTACATCTTGACTACAGCAAAGTTGGATGCAACCGGTCATCTGTGGTTGGCTGCACTATCAAATTACACTTTTAAGTTACGTTACAAGCCAGGGCCTAAGAATATAGGGGCTGATGCAATGTCCTGACGACCAGGACTACCAGACCAAACAGGTGATTCTCAATGGGAAGAAATTCCTTCACTTGGTGTGAGCGCATTCTGCCAAACCAGTGTCTTCAAAGACGAAACCTCTGTTTTTTTCAGATTTGAGAGCAGTAGATTCATTGGGATGTCATCCACAAGCTCTGCCTGTATATTATTGTAAACCATCTGTAGTGGAATTAGCCAGATGGTCTCGAATACCTCCTGAAGAATTAATAAATGCACAGGAACAAGATCCTTTAATTGGACTACTTCGAAAAGCTGTTCAAACTGATAGCCCACACTTACTGAAGAGAATTCTAAGGGAATGGTCTGGTCCACTAAATACAGAGTGGGATAAGTTTCAAATTCAATATGGACTTCTGTTTCGAGTAGTTAAATACCACAATCATCCAGATCGAAGACAACTGGTGTTACCTGCCAAACCAAGAAAACTTGTTCTGTCATCCTTGCATGATCAGCACGGACATCTTGGGATAGAAAAAACGTTTGGCCTCTTGCAGGATAGATGTTATTGGCCAAAGATGAGAGAGTATGTAGAAGACTACATTCATAAATGTTTTAGATGTGTACAGAGGAAAACTCTTCCAACTCGAGCTGCCTCTATGGGTCATCTGAAAAGTGAAGGCCCCATGGATCTTGTTTGCATGGATTTTTTGTGCATTGAGCCAGATTCTCGTGGCATTGGAAATGTTCTTATTGTAACAGATCACTATACCCGTTATGCTCAAGCCTTCCCAACAAAGGACCAGAAGGCTAGTACAGTGGCTAGAGTTCTTTGGGAAAGGTTTTTCATTCATTATGGTCTTCCTAAGAAACTGCATTCTGATCAAGGTAGAGACTTTGAGAGTCGCCTCATTAAAGAAATTATGAATTTTTTTTGGAATTAAGAAGACAAGAACTTCTCCCTATCATCCAGAAGGATATGCTTTGCCTGAGAGGTTTAACAGAACTTTGCTAAATATGTTAGGGACCCTGCCAGAGTCTGAAAAGAAAACTTGGAGTCGTCAAGTAGAAGCACTAGTTCATGCCTACAACTGCACCCGACATGATTCCACAGGTTATTCACCATACTTCCTTATGTTTGGGAGAAAAGCAAGACTACCTATAGATCTCCAGTTAGGGGTGTCATCAGATGGAGTTTCTCATATGAGTCACTATCAGTATGTCAGGCAATTGCAGGAGAGTTTACAAACAGCTTATAAGTTGGCTGAAGAAGCTACTGCTCTATTAAATGAGGCTAATAAACAACGATATGACAAGAGAATAAAACATCAGGATTTGCAACCAGGAGACTGTGTCCTTTTACGGAATTTAGGGATACCAGGCAAGCACAAGTTAGCTCCTAGATGGAGGAATAGTATCTATAGAATAGTCAGACAATTGCCAGGTCTTCCAGTTTTTCAGATAGCAGATGAAAATGGTGTTGTGAAGACATGGCATCGGAATCATTTGTTGCCTATACCTCAATTCCAGAATGATGTTACATATCATGAGGACCAAGGCCCAAGCATGTCAATTAATAATGAATACAGTATCCCACATGAAGACTCATCAATTCAATCGAACCCTGAAATGAGATCTCCATTGCAAAGAGAGACCTATAATGATGAGCATGCCTCCTCTGTTGCCCCAACCTCTGAAGCTGATATGCCATCCTTCCCTAATAGTCCTATACCAGATAGGGAATATCCAAACCCTATACATTATGATAGTAGAAGTCCCTATAGAGAGAAAAGACCAGCAAGAAAGAGACATCCCCCAAAGAAATTGACATATGATACACTAGGAAACCCTGGTTATAATGTTGAACCCTTGTTGCCTGCTCTAACATCTGCTGTACGATGTGTTTTGAAAGATGTATACCCTAACAATAATTTGACTCATGATGAATATGTGATTTTGTTAGTAGACTTGCTAAAGAAAATGTATTGATGTGTTGCTCTTGTACCCCTTGCTGGGGACAGCAAGTTTTTTTTTTTGGGGGGGGAGTATGTAAGGACCTTGCCCTTACCCAAAATTGCTGCTGTAATAGTTGTATTGAGGAAGAGAAATGCCATCTGGGAAGGGGGAGGAGTTGTTAGTTCTGAGGAGATTTCTTAGGTGTTAAGAGAAGTGTGGAGCTTTGCACAGATTTTGAAATGGGGGAAGAAAGTTGCTGTTTCCAAGCTGAAAGAAGTTATTCAGACTAATGCATGGATTCCAGAGACAGTTCAGACATTGCTACATGTGGATGCTGAAGACAGAAGTTGGAACCTTTTATTTGTACTGTGAGTGTCAGCCATTATTTGCTGTTTTAAGATCTCCATAACTTCATGTTAACTAAATGCAAGAGAAAATATATACTAGTCATATCTGATGTGCTGCAGAGTTGTTGTATATTAAAGAGATAACCTAGAGAATATTCTAGAAGTTATTCTGCTTAAACAGTTTGCATAAATACAGTAAATGGATTGCACAGCTGCATTACATAAGGAAGTAACTGAGTGTGATGTGCTGCAGAGTTGTTGTATATTAAAGAGATAACCCAGAGAATATTCTAGAAGTTATTCTGCCTAAACAGTTTGCATAAATACACTAAATGGATTGCACAGCTGCATTACATAAGGAAGTAACTGAGTGTGATGTATATTAAAGAGATAACCCAGAGAATATCCTATAAGTTATTCTGCCTGAATAGTTTGCACAAATACACTGACTGCATTTATAAATCTACATTACATAAGGGCATAACTGTGAGATTTCTGCAGCTATTTGTAGTAAAAGAGTGACTGACTTTGCAGTATAAGGCAAGTGGATTGCTGAAATTCAGTAATAAGGTAGAGACTTATGTTATTCAGTATTTCTGAGGAGTAGTTTTCTTGAGCACTGCATCGATCACAAGCAGCGCTCTCTAGCTTCGTTCACAAGCAGCAAGGGATAATTACCTCAACTAAATTCTATTTAGTATATGAAATTGCATTGTACAGCACCACCTCAAAGTATTTTACAACAACAGTTATGTTATTATTTCATGAGCTCATGAGGGACTTCTGAGTTAAAAAAAGGTATACTGATGTCATAAGAAGATATTGTGATTAATATTATTATTTGTATTTGTTGCACTGTATGTTATTGGTTAAACACTTTATAATAATCAAAGCAACATTTTATTTGAAGATTTCTTGTGTGGTTATTACTTGTTTTCTTTTTGTACTAAAATCTTATAGGACCCCACACCCTATTATTCTAGGGTGTCTCCTATAGGTGGAGGCACTGCGTCATACAGGCATCCCTTATATACCTGATTTCAACCCCCCTCCTACTCCCACTCTGCGGAGGCTTAGTTCTCATACACGAAACAGGTAGACAGCATTACACTATCACCCACCTCAGGGAAGGTCAGGAAAGGGTGTTACACTAGGAAGGAACATATGATAATTTCTAAGCCCTTGAAGGCTGCATCTATTTTATTTACTTTTCACAGCAGTGGAGAGCAAGCTCATGTAGGCCATATACATAGCATTGTGATCACGCTCGTGGCAGACACTGCACTAAATGGCTAAAATGCAAGTCAATAGATAATAACTAAAAGTCATGTGATTAGGGGCGGTCAGAATATGCTTAGATACAAGTTAGTCAGAGAAGTAAAAAGTGTATTAATATAACAGTGTTGGTTTTGCAAAACTGGGGAATGGGTAATAAAGGGATTATCTACCTTTTTAAACAACAAAAATTCTGGTGTTGACTGTCCCTTAACTCTTAAGATATCTGGAAAACAAAGAAGTGGAAACACTAGTGTTAATAATTTTGTATATGGGGATTGTCTACTCTTAAGCTCTTCCTGAATGTTCGATTGTTCTAGATGTGTTTTTTTTTTATTTTTTGTATATAGGGTGAGCATGAGGGTTCATAGGGATAGCTGAAGAGATAGTATTTAGGGAAATTTGTTACAATCTAGGAGTCCAACTGTTGGAGTCCAGTTCATGGAGGAGAAATAAGAGAACATTTTAGTTGCAGCTAAAATGCACTGTCATCATGTGATGGGCTTGCCCTCTTTTATCTATATTTTAACTGTAATTAAATAGTATTCTTATAAACAAATCTATAAGATCTTAATCTGAAACATATATTTATTGTTATTTGTTGCTTAATGTAAAACCATTTGGAAGATCACATCCTATTATAAAAGGCCATGATTCAATTGAACGGGTAATATATACAGACAATCATCCAGGTAATCACATAGGTTGTCAACATTAACAATGGTCAGAGGACCCTGGGGACACTAGTGATAGATAATATAAAATCTACAGCACAAATCAACTTATATTAATTTTCTAGAAGAAGACTACACCAATGAAAATATGCATAATCAATCTTATATACTCAATAGCATTTCTTGTCCTGTCAATTTAGGATATTTGTCAAAAGGTATGGTCTTGCACCCAATACAGGATGAAATAATAATAATAATAAAAAATTACCACCCTTCTTAGTAAAATAAGCAGGTCAGTATTACAATATTCTACTCAGCATAATTTTGCGTAAATGGTAAAGTTAAGATTATTTTGGTGTATTTTGTCTTCCCCTGCAGATTCCCGTCTTCCTTCTGCTTTTTTTGCCTTCCTGTCTTTTACATGATTTGAAATATCATTCAACACCTACAAGGGTAGCTATAAGCAGACCCAAATCTATAATGGGAGCTGTTTGTTAGGAGCAATACATGTGGAGAGTACCAATTACAGTAATCCCCAAGTATACTAGCTGCAGTGTTCCTTCTCAATGCCAGTTTACATGAATCCCTGAATGTGCCAACTACAGTAAGTCATATTAATATTAGTTTACACTCTGCCTTCTAAATACCACCTTACAATAATTCCTAAATAAGGAGGCTCACTGCCTGCATTAAGGTCTTTGTGTCATTAAACATATTCTATTGTTTTATCTAAGCATTAATTTTGCCTGTATAATGATGTAATGTAGTGATGTGGTTGGGTTTAGATTATAATGATTGAAGGGGTATTAATTCATTCTTAGACCAAGCAGCTCAACCAGTTCTGGCTAATTGGCTCAACCAGTTCTGGCTAATTGTGCTTAGCGCAAAGTGAAACCGCAAGCTTTCGGGAGCATTAACCAGCCACTTGTAATGGCTGTTTTTTTGATGTGCGACCGTTAAAGGACATATTTGCCCCTTTATGGGCGCTCAATAAAATAGCGCTGCACATTAAGATAGAGCTCCACTTCTAACCCTTAATGTGTAAAAACAATGAAAAGGGGAAATGTATGCTGGTTTTCTACATCAGGAAGTACAATAATTTGTTAGGGTGAAACATAAACACACAGGACAAATTTAACTGCAACTGTACAGGACATTATAATAAATGATGTCCCTATTTCCGTGCCCAGTAATTTATTTAATTCTATAAACTGTTATTAAGAAAAAAGTGTGTAAAATATAATATACTTTATTCTGTAACCATGCATAGTACATAGAAATGGTTTACTTTTTTGAGCATATACAAATAATTTATGAAAATAATGTCCCTTTAGGATTCCATTCTTTTTAGTATTGCATTGGTGATGATTAGGCTGTTAGTTGGCATTCTCTCAATCATGTGCCATAAGATGTTAAGTAAGTCACTTGTTTATTGCTTATAACATCATCACTATGCACTTCTGAAAATTAAATCTTGTCAACTTTTTAATTAGACATCAGTTTATAAACACTAACACCTTTTTATAAGTGCTCAGTAACACATGGTAGGTGAGAACTACACAAAAAATGCCAAGGTTTTTATTCCTTTTTGCCGCTGGGTATTACTAAATCAATGTCTTTTTTCTGTGGTATGCAAATAGTGCACCCATTTTGCGTAACTCATAAAATATAGTTGGGCTGATTTTGTGAATTTAAGCAATTTCATGCTGCATTTAAAAATCAAATAGCATTACAACACAGTGTCCTATTTTATTATAAGTCGGTCTGCTATTATATCTATAATTACCAAATGTATCAAATTTTAGGATTATTTGAATAGTATGAATTTTAAGCCGTCATATTTAAAAAAAAGAACAGTCATTTTCATAAAATAACATTTTCAAGAGATTGTAGTTTAAAAAGCAAAAAGAAAACTTAAATAGAAATTAAAGTTTAGGCTAGATTATATTACACCTTGAAATATGTATGTTATTAGCCATGCTATTACATTACCTCTGTTAAAGTATTAAAAATAATGGCACCTAAACTTTTTTTATATGGAAGGCCAGTCAGAAATGGTGACATTAGCTGTGAGAGCTACATTATATTATACTCATGAGTACGCTAAAGATAATACCTCAAAATAATATTAAATTAGAATCATACTTTTAGTTAAAAATGATGTAGAAATTAAGTTAAAGGTTATCTATTAAAGGGACAGGAAACCCCAACATTTTCTTTTGTGATTTGGATAGAAAATGCAATTTTAATCAGTTTCCAATTTACACCTATTATCAAATTTGCTTCATTCTCTTGTTATCCTTTGCTGAAGGAAAAGCATTGCACTACTGATAGCTAGCGGAATACATAAAATAAGCCAATCACAAGAGACAAATTTGAGCAGGCACCAAACAGCAGCTAGCTCCCACAAGTGTAGGATATATGCGTATTCTTTTTCAACAAGGGATATCAACAGAACAAAGCACATTTGAAAAAAGAAGTGAATTTATGTGTTTTAAAATGATATTCGCTATCTGAATCATGCAAGTTTTAGTTTGACTTTCCAGTCCCTTTAATTAATTAATTAATTAATTAGTTAATTACATTTAACAGTATTTAGTTTTCATTTTCACAATTTTGTACAAATAAATATCATAATTTGGTATAAATACATGTCTAATTACCAAGGGCCTGATAATCAAAATATCCCCAGCATGGAGAGAATTCTTGTAAAGTCTTTTAATTTTTATTTGAGCATTATATTTCAATGCATGAAATTTTTATTTACATCCAGAACCATGCAAAAAGGAGATAAACAGCTCTCTTAGAGCTAGATTACGAGTAGAGCGTTTACAGTTACGAGTGAGCGATAAGAGGTTTAAAGTGTCTGTTTGCACGCGTCAGGTTTTTCATTCGTATTACAAGTTGAAAGTAAACGTGATCGCTTTAGCGCAATTTAAGTTAACATACATCTAGTTACCAAGACCTCAGAGCTCTGGTTAACTGTTTGGCAAACCAAAAAAGTGTCACAAAACAAATCACAAATACATTACAAAGTGGAGTTTTGCTCATAATAACACCATCTAAAAAAATAATTAAAAAAAATATTGCACAAAAAATGATATGGTCTCAAACATATGCGGTCTCAGGCAGACAAATGGCTTTAACATAGACATACATACATATACATGTCTAAAGAAGGATGTATGTATAAATATGTATATATGTGTGTACATACTGTATGTATTTATGTAATTATATGTGTACATATGTATTTACCAACATATATACACATATAAACATATACATACATATGTACACATATTTAGACATAACTATACATGCACTGGAGCCCTTTACAAACTTAAAAACATATGTATGTAAAATTATTTTTTAATAAAGTGTTATACTGTGTATTTACTATAAATATTTCATATTCCAATATGCCAGATGCGGTGACTAACTCTTCCATTTTTAGCTTTTAATCTTAGCTGAGTGCTTGTAGGTGAAGGCAGGAATTCCTCTGTGTGCTGTATTAATTTGTTTTGAAATTTTCCCTATGGGCCTTGCACCCAGACCTTTCTGGGGTTAACTGCCTGGGACTCTGGGGACAGTGCTGCTTCCTGAGAGTGCTATCTGCGCTGTGTACGTTGCAAATGGTTATTTTGCTCTAAATAGTTCCTCCTGATATATTTCAATGGCAGCTAGTTTCTGAATATTCCACTATCATCAAATGGAATGTGAAGGAAAAAGGTATGGAGTTGAGTTTCAGAGTTCAGCGCACATAGAAGGGAGAAAAACAAAAACAAAACCAAATTATGGTGCAGTATGTCAGTACTAGGCAATCAAAAACTAAACGTGAGATTTAAATGTGCTCACCTTGTTTAACCTCAAACATGTGAGGTATGTTGGAAGCATGGAGGGGATGTAATCCCTATCTGTGGTAAAGATGTTTCCAGCTGGTATGCAGAAACTTTTAGCAGGTGGAAATCTTGATATCCCTGGAGTAGAAATATGTCTGTATTTCAGACAAACTTCTTCACTTTAATTCTTTTTGCTGGATATCTTTCCTTGTTGCTGTTTATTTCTTTTCCCCTTCTTTATACTTGAAAGGCTTCTCCTCTCTGGAGTATGGTATAAACTTTATGTATGCAAAGCAATTAGTGCTCAGTTTATATACTATGGGCTCCATGTACTAAGCCGTCAATTCATCCGTCATTGTAGACACGGATAAACTCGCCGTTACTCGCCGCGGGCGAAATGGTGTCCGCTGTCTCTATGTACTAATAATCCCCCAATAAATAGACACGTCTAGCCCGCCGCGAGCAGTGGTGGATTATTGATAAATTTGACGCCTCGCTCGCCGCGACTAAGCTGATGTACTTAACTTTCAGTTGAATTGTCTGGCCAATTATTAACACATGACATGCAAGGTGTCATGAACGTCATAGTAGTCGCGGGAATAGAATTTTGCTCCTATAAAAGTTCAACTTATCTAAACAACTTTATTATTGTTTAAAATTTTTTGAAGAGTGATTACAGAGCGTTATGATACCACTTCAAAATCCACTTCAAAATCCAAGAAACCTCACTTTTCGCATCAGCAAAACGTCGTTTTGATTGACATGATTATTGACTCTTATGATTATTTGTTTGGATGTCGTGTCAAACAGACAAATTTTTCGAGGAGGAAGCAGATCTGGCAAAGGATAAGCGATGCCGTTAGTGCCCAGGGTCCTGGAAAAAAGGATGTCGATCAGCTGAAGAAGCGTAGCAACAACATTAAATGTTTCGCCAAAGCTAAATTGGCCAGAGAAAAAAATTTGGCACGTGCTACCGGAGGTGGACCAGCATATGTTGCCGACCTCAATGACTATGAGCAGAAGCTTGTTCAGCGTCTAGGACCAGAGATCATCACTGGCATAACGGATGATTGTGACAGTGATTTAAGAGGTAAATGTACAACATAATTGACGCAAAAATGTTTGTTAAATTATGATAGCTCATTGTCTCCAATATATATTTCTTAAAAATAACATGATCTGACTTCTTACGCTTCCGTATCTGAATCCATATAGGCCATATAGGCTCCAAATACTCTTATCATTTATGTCGCATATATGTATAAGGGATTGTACAATAATAGGGTTGTTATACTGCCTTTTTTTTAAGCTATTTTTTACAGTTGATTATAAATATAGGGGGCAACTATTATTGTGATCCCTAAAGATAACACCCATGTGTTCATTTACAAACCAGTATTGCATTGAAACTCCTTAAAGAGATAATGACAATAGAAATAATGTAATTTGAAACTATTACAAAAATATTGATGTTGTGTAACATGGTATGTTCGACATTAATCATGAAATACAATTATTTTAAATTCATATCACTTTAACTTTTATCTCTGCATATTCTGACTGACCCCAGATCACATGCCTTCTTAAATCTCTGATCTATTGACTTTCATGTTGCAGTATTTGAGTATAGAATATTATTTTGAACATCTTTCAAAATTTGTTGATAATATATAATTGTTCTCCGCTTTCTAAACATATACTTTTTTCAGACATAGCTATGCACATAGTTGACGCAGTCACATGACCCATCTATGTGCATTAACCAATGATCATTTACTGAGCCTGTATAGATTTGCTTTTCATAAAAGTATATCAATCCAATGAAGTCAAAAAGATAATACAATTAAATAATTTTGAAAAAGCATTTTCTTATGAGATCATGAAAGGAAAATGTATTTTTTCATGTCCCTTTAATGATTGAGCCTTCATTCACTGCTGAGATTATATTATTATTAACAGTTTTAGCTTTCAGTTTAAACTAGAAATAAAAAGAAAAAGAAAAATGTATTAATATATATATATATATTTTTAAAGCAACACCAACAACACAAGCAGAGCCTGGGAGGAGTACCAATGAAGTGCCCACTTGTTCAACTTCGTCTTCTGCTGTTTACAGACCAACTACCGGTGCAGCTGGTTCCAGACCTTTGACCAGTTTTTCTCATGGACAATTCATACGCTCCACATCTACTGTTACACACAGTACTTCATCAGCGGACACACTTCCTGATGTAAGGACCAGCACTCCAGAAACTGGTGTTGGCAGAGCAACTGGTAAGTACTTTACTAATTAAATGAATAATTACAATGTTGTGTGTGTTATCTCTTTTATCTATCAAATAAAAAATTATTTTTTTTTGTACACAAATGTCAAATGTCATTATTGACATAATCGAGTTCGAGATCTTTTACATATGGAATGGAATTTGAAGGACAAATAGCAATGATCTTAGATTTTCATGAAAGGGACACTGTACAAATTTTTTTAAATGATGATTCATGTAGCGCATGCAATTGTAAGCAACTTTCTAATGAGTTTAAATTTTAACATTATTTTCTTTTTGAGAATTGATAATAGTATTAAATTAGAAAGTTGATTGAAATTGCATGCTATATATCTTAATCACAAAAATATTATTTTTGGTTCAGTGTCCAGTTAATTGCAAAGTACATTTTCATTAATAATTTTACTAATAGATTTTTCACTGAATGTAATAGCGTTTGAATATATGGTTACATTTACTCAAAACCATTTTTTTTTTTTTTTTTTTTTTTTTTAAATAGGTGATTTGGGACGTCTTTTCCAGAGATTGACTGGACATTCATCTCCATTATTTGATGGTATGTATCACAAATGTATATATATATATATATATATATATATATATATATATATATATATAATATAACTTAAATTTGTGTATGACTGTTGTATCTGCTCTCTCCTATTCTATTTCTGCAACCGTGTTTAGAAAATTTTATTTTTATTTACTAATAATTTTTTATGTCTTGATCTAGAAGAAGAAAACTCATCAAGGGAGATCAATCTCATGCCAATAGTGGAAAATCCAATTCAAGATGAACCACCAGGAGGGCATGATGGAAGTGAGACTCCAGATATTCTAGAAGAATGTGGAGATGCACAACCGTATGAAATACATACACCTGAAAACCTGGAGGAACCAGTTGAAACACAGGCACCACCAATTACACAGGAAACAGGTACTCTAATTATTGAAAATACACCGGCAGAAGGACTATTGGCCGATGTGGGATTAAGGGAAATGTTGACCCTTGCAAGGCAATATAGAGAGGACCACAGAGATATGCAGAATATTATAAACACTAATATTGAACGCTGGGCAGCTATTTCTGAAAAAAATATTGAACTAGAAATGGAAAGAAATGACATTGAAAAGCAGAAATTACAGCTGCAAAGAGAAATGTTTCAGTGGCAGAGGCAGATGGATGATGAAAAAAACAGCAAATTAATAGAGCATTATCCATCACTGAAAGGACATTACAATCTCTCTTGTCTATTGTTAGTGAAAGGGAGGGTACAACAGACCCCAAAAGGCCACGTCTACAGTGAACATTTCATTTATTATTTATAACACCGTAGTCCATAAAGTTGTATTTTATGTTAATTGTTTACATAGATATATTTTTTAATTAGTTATTATTTTTTTCTGTAAGTTTAAAATGTTATTGTTTAATAAAGACATTTTTTTATGCCCAAAAAATATGTTTTATTTACATAAATTCAAAATCACTATTGATTCTTCACAAAAACAGTTTTTGTCATTTATTAATTGTCATTCTTCTGACAATCATCATGCAAAAAAAAAATAATAATAATTAAATCAAATAACATATTTACGGTATAAAAAATCTACTTGCTCTAATAACATTTCCAAAGTTGCCCTAATTTTAGAAATTTTTAGTTTAACATGATCTTCAAGACAACTCTGAGTACTTTTGTCTTCAGTTTCAGTAGTTGATGTTGAAGATAAATCTGTAGAATAATAAAAGCAAACAAAATTTTAATTCCATTTACATATACATATGCAATGTATCATATGGTTTATTTCTTCACAAATATTACCTCCTGATGTGCTGTTATCTATGTTATCTACTATATTGGCTTCTACACTTATGTCCACTCCTTTACAGCTTTCATCTGAGCCAACTCCTAGTAGAAATATACAATATGTATTAGTTAAAAATTTAATTTTCTTAGATTTAAGATTACTGAGTATGAAACATACCTTTATCTACCATCATTGTTGTTAAAACTTCTATCCTTGGTTAACTATCATCTGAACTCAAGGCTTCAAATATTGGCACATTATCAGGATTTTGAAAATCTTCCATTTCAATCCTATTTTTCATGTCTTCCATGGTAATATCTATGAACGTAATTACAAAGATAAAGATAGAAAACTATTTAAGCCAAAACCTAAAATATATTATTTAAAACTTAAATAATAAGTCATTACCTGTCTGTGTGTTTTTATTAAAAACTTGATATGGATTGGGAGATAATTCAATATTCAATAGTGTTAGTGGCATAGGTGAAGATAAAGCTTCACTTCTGGGTGTTTGCACCAACATTGACCGGAGGTAGCGTGGTGGCTGTTCACACTTACTTTTCCTACTTCTCATATCTATAAACATATTAATAAAAAAAAAAATTTGAATTAAAAAATTTAAATTTAATTAATCATAGTAATTTTTTATTTTTAAAACATAGAAATTATGCTTGATACTACAATTATAATAAATGGACACTGAACAATTTATTTTTCTATTGGGATTGAAATAGAACATGCCATTTTAACCAAATGTATAATTCACTTCAATTTTTAAATTTGCTTCATTCTCTTACGGCTAGATATGGAGTTTGGCGGTAGATGGGGTGCTAACGCTACGCGTGGTTTATGTCTAACGCACAGCATTGTTTGACTCCGGTATTTAGAGTTCAAACAAAACCTTCTAACGATACTCCTAACGCGTGTATTTCACACGCGGAATCCTGCCCGCGTTTGACAGTCTCCCATAGAGATCAATGGAAAAACAAACAAACACGCTTTTTTCACCTAACACTCGATCTCGCGAGAAATACACACAGCTCGGTCATATGACGCATACCACATCATGCACAACAATAACACGCCGCAAATGTCACAACAACAATCACTAAACAAAGCACATAAGCATTACACATTCACAAGCGGGGGGAATTTTAATAAAATAAAATACAGGGAGTACGCATATACTTTAAGATGCGGAAATACGCAAAATAACAACAAGGAAAAAAAAAAAAATACACTATCAAAATAATCGCATTCAATATCAATATATATTAGGACAAACATACATATACAACACTTCACTAATACCACACCATCGCAAATTCACATTTAAACATAATACTATTGGTCAATGTTATAGAAAACGAGCACTATGACATCATCGCATTCTACACATTCCACAAATACTAACTCAAAATGAGCATGCTCAAATTCACACACCTAATACACATTGAACAAATAATAATTGCTAATAAAGCACACCTGAACACAATTTACAACGCAAATCGGTACATCATTAAACATTTACACAGGGTATATAAGCACCACACAAGCATGGCTTCTTTGACTGTGTTGCTGGTGGGTCTTTGGAGATTGGAGGTTTAAGATTAGAGAGTTTGTGCATTATTGTGAGTGAGTTAGTGTTAGTGTGAGAGAGTCAGTTATTAATGTTATCGTGAGTGAGTGAGTGGGAGTTAGTGGTAGTGGGAGAGAGTCAGTTAGTGGGAGCGTGAGTGAGTTAGTGGTAGTGGGAGTTAGTGAGAGTTAGTGGTAGTGTGATAGAGTCAGTTAGTGGGAGCGTGAGTTAGTGGTAGTGGGAGTTAGTGAGAGTTAGTGGTAGTGGGAGTTAGTGAGAGTTAGTGGTAGTGTGAGTTAGTGAGAATTAGTAGTAGTGTGAGTTAGTGAGAATTAGTAGTAGTGTGAGTTAGCGAGCGAGTGCTTTTTCTGTACACTTAACACATTTACACACAAACACATTCAATACATACATACACTTATCAATAACACTACATACACTCCATACCCCATACCCTCTCATACTACACTCCATACCCCATTCCCTGTAGTCCCATTCCCTTTCATCCCATTTACTCTTATCCCATACCCCATCCCATACCCATCCCCTAGTTACATTTAGTTTACATATCCTCCTTTTAGTCTTCTTCTTCTTTTGGTTTATTTAAATACTCCTTACCCTCTTTGTTTTTTTAGATCCCTCTCACACTTTCAGCACTTTTTTTGTCTTTTTAGTTCTTTATTTTGACCCCCTTTCATTTCATCACACTCACTTTTTGTTTGATTATTTGGGGTTTAGTTTAGGGAACAGATGGAGGGCAGGCAGGGGAGAGGTAGAGGGGGGAGGAGAGGGAGGGGGAGAGGAACAGGGCAGGAAGGGGGGCAGGAAGCAGGGGTGGAAGCGGTGGGTGGACCCAGCCACTTGGTTCAAGATGAACAAGTGGCTGGGCCCAGTGGCGGACAGAGTAGGGCTTCACAGTCCGGGAAACAGAGGGCATCGTCACAGGGGAAGGCCAAGGCTACTAGGGAGGTGAGGTTTTCGATGGAGGAGAAGGAGGCCCTCGTAGAAGCCTATATGGCCAGGTATAGGAGGCTGCAGCATCAGAAGACTACCCCGACTGAGAAGAGGAAGCTCTGGCATGAGATAAGGAATGCAGTCAATGCAGTGGGTGGCCGGAACAGAGATATGGACTCTATTAAACATCGATACCAGGACTGCAAGATTGCAAGATGGATCTTAAGAAAAAGTTAAGCCTGGAGGCCCGACATGCCGCAGGAACCGGTGGCGGCCCTGCACTGGAAATCACTTACTGCCGATGGGAGGAAATGTTGCGTCCCAGCATCTCCGAGGTGGATGTAGTCGGTATCGGAGGAATTGATACCGGGAACCTGCCATTCTCATCTGACGGTAAGCTCATTTAAGAATAAATTCACATACAAATGTATTTCAAGGGACACTATACGCAAACCTTTACTTTCATGATTGAGATAGAGAATACAATTTGACAAAACATTCAAATTTACTTATATTACCTAATTTGATTCATTCTTTAGATATACTTTAATGAAGAAATAGCCATGCACACGGTGAACCAATCACAGGAGGCAGCTATATTCAGTTACCAATCAGCATCTTCTAAGCATATTTAGATATGCTTTTCAGCAAAGAATATCCAGAGAATGAAGCTAATTAGCTAAGAAAAGTACATTAGAAAGTTGATTATAATTGTATGCTTCTAAATCATGAAAGATAAAACATTGGGTTTCATGTCCCTTTAAGGATCAGATTAATGCTATAACGTTGTTTACACGCATTCACAATTACTTTGCAGTTACATCAGTATCTAGGCTATAGGTTAGGTGTGCATTTAAACAGACTGAAAACAAACGCTAAAACATTCAGATTGACCAGAGATATCACAAACACGGTTTAGAAAATGCGGACATCGTATTGATTGTTAGATTTCAAAGTGGATTAATGAGGCTGCATTTGTAATTGAATCGTAAGCTAAGTCATTTAAAGCTTTATTTGGAAATATGCTAATATATACATTTCTTTCTTTTTCAAATATACAGAGTCTGGGGAGGAGGCAGCACAGCAAATACAGGCTCCTCCTTTTCCCCGGGATGAGAGTGGTGGGGATGAATCTCCACCTCGGAGGGAAGAGGCCCCCCGTGATGAAGAGGCCACAGAAGCAGAGGAAGAGGCCCCGGAACCAGAGGAAGAGGCCGCGGAACCAGAGGCCCCTCAAGGACCCGCACCCCGCCGTGCACGGGCACCCCGCCAAGCACAACAAGAGGAAATAGCGGAGGTGCGGGTTCTACTAGACTACATTGACCAGATGCGTAACTTCCGGATACAAAATATAGAAGGCAGAACTAGAATTCTTGAAGGACAAAACAAAATCATTGAAGGCCAAAACCAAATAATAAACATCCTTACTTGAATAGAAGAAGGCCAAAACAGAACCTTTAATCTCCAACAAGAGATGTTTAATTTCTTCCGGGAGGCGCATGCTGGTCTGCCTCCTGGTCCGCCTCCTGCTGCTGGTCCTCCTGCTGCCGGGCCATCTTCTCCTGCCGGGCCATCTTCTCCTGCCGGGCCATCTTCTCCTGCTGGGCCATCTTCTCCTGCCGGGCCATCTCTTCCTGCCGGGCCATCTCCTCCTGCCGGGCCATCTCCTCCTCCTCACCTTGGTCGTCCCAGTACTCTTCCTTCCACTCTTCCCACAACATATCCAATGAGAACTCGTTGAAGTCGGCAGTTGACCCTCCCAGAGCCTCAGCCCCGTGGAAAGAGGGGAAGGAAGAGGAAGTAAGTATTTGTTTTCATGTTTAATGTTATTTTTATGTAATGTGTAATGGATAGGTATGTAATGATGTGGTTTTCATACACTTGTGGACCACACTCTGTATATAATCTACTTCTATGGGACCGGGTCCATGGAGGCAGATTGTTTGCAGCGTGTGGGTTATAAGTGTGTGAAAACCACATCACATACCTATCCTTGTTCATGATATTGATTAGTTTCTGTGATGTGATGTCCAAACTGTTTCCCGAATCGCTAACAAAATTACCATTACAATTATCCATGATGGCATATTACTGTTTGAATGCCAATAACACATCTTAAAGGGACAGTCAGAAAATTATTGATTACAAAGAAAACACTGTAATATGCATTATCAAGTTGGAAACAACAAAACATGGAGAAATACGTGTGACTTATGTGCTTACCCTTGTATCTATGCCTATGAAAAATGACCACTTATTTGTTGTTCTGACATAACAACATTTTAGACATCAATGATCAATACATGGTAAATATGCTGTATGAGCACCAGGTTTTAGATATACAAATGCTATCCAAATGCCCTCTAGTGGTCAAATTGCATAATGATTACATGCACTCTTCAAGCTCTAAGAAATGAATCCACGAACTTCATAGGTTTAGCTAGCAAATTAAAATAAACACAGAAAAATGTTTAATTGGTGAGAAACCTTTGATATCATTGATATTACAAAATTGACTTTTATAATAATGCAAAACATGATTTGTTTTCTAAACTGTCCCTTTAACAAAATTACATATGCTAACATATATTTGCAGATTGTTGGTATATCTACATGTACTTGTTCAAACAATAAATATTGAAAACAGATTTATATTGACGTGTTAAATAAAGTCTATTTTCTTAAAGAGACATTATTGTGTTAATTTATTTTTATAAAGACATTTGTTTTAACAATGAATATGGTTTAAAGTCCTTTTAGGAGTGGGGGGTGAAAATATGCTAACAATAATATATTTGGAGATTAACCAATGTGGAACTCATACATGATACAAAAATAAACATTTGCATTAAAGGGACAGTATACTATATTTTTAACAGAACTGTATGTAATAGACACTACTAGAAACAACAAGATTAACATATACTGATATCAATATTACAAAGCTTTAAACACTTTCAAAGAAAATCGGGTTAGCTCTATTGAAAATATAGATGAACCCCCATTACAAACGTAAAACAAGACAATACCCCATCATTAACATATGAAAAGACCCTTTACACAAACAGGAGAAAGCTGGAGATGGTACTCACATGAAACTTAGAGGCTTGGCGAGGAGTCTGAAAATTACTTACATTTTATTTGAACAGAAGCAAAATGAGACGTGTATTTGTTAAACAATGGACTATCTAACTAGAGACAAAATAAAATATTTTTATTTATAATGTGAGTGTCTAATGAACCTTTAATAAAATATACGACGAAATTACATTTAGAAGAAGTCGGCATCATATATTTAGCATATGATAAAGATAAATGCATATTGATTACTTTATTCTAACACAATAGCGCACATTTATGAATTAGATATCTTTAACATTAAACACAACAGTCATTTTTCATAAAAAGGAACATATTGTTGACAAACATATTAAACAACATGGACTATAGAGATTTGCACTTGCCTCGAAATCTCTTATGCATGAAAACATTTTGCTTTCGTTCGTTTATTCAACCAGACATCCAGCAAAAGAGAATGTGGTGGTCTTTATCAGCTATGGGTCAACAATGTAACATGATGCAAACAATCCATATTCACCATGTTTTTAAACTTGGCTTCATTCACAAACGTGTTTAACGTGCACAAACAAATATTGCGGGACTACGTAATACAATCAGACGTTTTTTTACCTTTGCATGTGATGTCTTAATTAACATGGCGCTTCCTTGATCATGTTAGAACGCAATCCAATAAAAGGCACATTCTTGATCACGTAAGAACGCAATCCAATAAAAGGCACATTCTTGATCACGTAAGAACGCAAACCAAAAAAAGGCGCATCCTTGATCGCGTAAAAACGCCATCCAATAAAAGGTGCATCCTTGATCGCGTAAAAACGTCAGTCAATACAAGGAATCATTGGACAGCCTGGCAGGTGATGTCTTAAGCAACATGGCGCATCCGAGATCGCTGAAAAAGCAAAGCCAATACAAGGACTCAGTTGACAGCTTGGCATATCACTAAGAAACGTATTTATATTTTAGTAACTAGTATGTGTCTAGATTGCTATCTAGGAATGTCACGAAATCATGAATCATCTTTTTGGACTTGACTGTCCCTTTAACTATAGCTATGGTGTATATCTTTAACATTTAAAAGATACACATGAGAAATACATATGCCATTGATGTTTTAAGATATGTTTAGATTGCTTTGAAATAACAATAATGACACATGTATTGATCAAACGTGTCATTTATTCAAGTTGAAATATGGTCAGCCTACCTATAGCCATATATGGGAGGAGAAGTATTTTTTTACAATATTTGGAAAAACATATTCCTCATCTAAAATATGCGCATTACACACAGAGATTGATTTGGTTACACTTTTACAATAAGATAGAATTGAAAATGAAATACATGTGCTGTCAACATTACAATAAGATTGTTTATTAATAAGATTATATGTCCTTGTTCATGTAAAAAGGACAAAAACACTTTAGAAATGGAAATCCATTCATTAACAATTGTGCTCACCATCACTTAAAGGGACATAATTTTTATTTTTAAAAAGAGGATACACAGAGACAATACTATTTCAATAAAATGAACACTTTACAGGGATTATATCATTGGATCAATCCTCAGATCATTTGTTAAAGGTGCATCAATTCATGCAGAGTTTATAAATACACACATGGATGTGAAATTTGAAATATACATATATAACAATCTATATATACATATATAAAAGAATTACTATGCTAATCATAATCATGCAATGATAAAGCTTTTAGAAAAATATATAAAGACAAAAATTAAAATTACATTGGAGATGTTAATCTTAAAGTCATTTACAATTGTATTACATATATGATTCAGGAAACACCATTATTTTTGGTAGGTCCCTTTAAGGATCAACAAGATAAACTAGAGATTTCAATCAATGACATGAATAAGGAGGACAAAGAATCGTGCAATGACATGTCTTTTATTAGTATGTCAGAAAACATCAACAACGTTTATAAATAATCTGGTAAAGATCAGGAAAATTGGAGCCATATGACAAGGTAACAGAGTGCATCACAGTCCATGAAGAGAGTTGCCAAGGGCCAGCATAGCCCCATTGGAGACATCTGACAAGGTAACAGAGTGCATCACAGTCCATGAAGAGAGTTGCCAAGGGCCAGCATAGCCCCATTGGAGCCATCTGACAAGGTAACAGAGTGCATCACAGTCCATGAAGAGAGTTGCCAAGGGCCAGCATAGCCCCATTGAAGACATATGACAAGGTAACAGAGTGCATCACAGTCCATGAAGAGAGTTGCCAAGGGCCAGCATAGCCCCATTGGAGCCATATGACAAGGTAACAGAGTGCATCACAGTCCATGAAGAGAGTTGCCAAGGGCCAGCATAGCCCCATTGGAGACATATGACAAGGTAACAGAGTGCATCACAGTCCATGAAGAGAGTTGCCAAGGGCCAGCATAGCCCCATTGGAGACATATGACAAGGTAACAGAGTGCATCACAGTCCATGAAGAGAGTTGCCAAGGGCCAGCATAGCCCCATTGGAGCCATATGACAAGGTAACAGAGTGCATCACAGTCCATGAAGAGAGTAGCCAAGGGCCAGCATAGCCCCATTGGAGCCATATGACAAGGTAACAGAGTGCATCACAGTCCATGAAGAGAGTTGCCAAGGGCCAGCATAGCCCCATTGGAGACATCTGACAAGGTAACAGAGTGCAAAAGTTAGGAGAAAAAAGAGGGCGCTAAAAGCTAAGTTCCCACCACACTTGGTCAAATAACAGGAAATACAAAATACAAAAATTGAAATGAATACCTTTACTCACAGTAAAATACAATGAATTACAACAGTACACATTAAAATATGTATAATAAGATAGAAGGGACGTCTCCCTTTAAAAATTGGATTACCACCTTAAAAAGTGTGAAAAAAAAAGGAAAAATATTCTTAAAAATGTTTGAGCGTTATAAAAAGATGCAGCAAAATTGTTACAATGTTAATATCGATCTTGAGTGAAATATTCACAGTCTTTGTAACAGAGTTTCTTATGTTAGCTGATCGAAAAAATGTTCATCAGATAGTGTCAGCGTGAAGTTAGTATAATTGGATTGTTCATGAGAGTTAAACGATCATGTTGAACACCTTGTAATCAGGTTATACTCACACTTTTCCAAATGACTGTAATAACGGTTTGTTAGCTCACACTTTTGGAGATTGTAATCAGGTTATACTCACACTTTTCCAAATGACTGTAATAACGGTTTGTTAGCTCACACTTTTGGAAATTATTATAAGTAAACAATATCTCCAAAGTGTTAGTAACCTTTCTTACTTGCTTGAGTCGGCTGAACCAGGTCAGCGTGATTGGAAACTGCTTTCTTTACTCCAAAAATCCTATGCTTGAATCGGCTGAACCCGGTCAGCGTGATTGGAGACAGCTTGTTTTTCCAAACCTCTTATGCGCCAGATATTGCAGGATTCCAAGGGGATAACGAAAATCCACAGACCCGCACTTAGCGGGATAACGCTTAAACATTTTTAAGAATATTTTTCCTTTTTTTTTCACACTTTTTAAGGTGGTAATCCAATTTTTAAAGGGAGACGTCCCTTCTATCTTATTATACATATTTTAATGTGTACTGTTGTAATTCATTGTATTTTACTGTGAGTAAAGGTATTCATTTCAATTTTTGTATTTTGTATTTCCTGTTATTTGACCAAGTGTGGTGGGAACTTAGCTTTTAGCGCCCTCTTTTTTCTCCTAACTTTTGTCTTTTTCGTGACAGTCCTGGGGTGACTGTTTTAGAGTGGCCTTGTTCTCTTTTAGCTATTAGTGCTATACCTCTGTGTTCACCTTGTTTTCATTTCCAATTTGTATAGCAGCTTTTTGCACATATTTATAGTCATTTAACCATTTTTAATTAATTTTAATTTTGTAGTAACCTCACATTGCACTTGTCTTTTAGCACTTTTTCTGCACTATGGACTCATTCAGAGATAATTTATTATCTGAATTAAGTAATACACATATCACTGAGGAACGCCCGCCCACAAGGCAATTTTTTAGACTTTCACCAACTAGTCAATGAACTAGACAAATTAATGGTGAAAGAAATTAAACAAAAATGGAATTGGTCTTTTTAGAAAAATATACTAATTTAAATTTAATTCCTAGAGGCTTGAAATTTAAGAAAGCATGCACGTTCACTTTAAAACAAACACACCAAAAAGAACGGGATTTGGCACTAAAAGAAACTTCACTAAAACTGATTGAAATTATAAAAAAAATCACGCAATGAAACCTTAGAGGAAATCAATACTAAAATTACAGATCTCAAAAACCAATTAGAAAACAAGAGAGAACACCCTAACTTTAAAGAAAGGCAGAATATTTTAGTAAACAAATTGATAGAACTAAAACATGGCCTACTAGATACCAAATGGAAAAAATTAGAAAGAGATAGGAATGATTTATTGGAACAAACTAAAGAATTGAAAGACAAAATTGAGAATGCTAACAAAGAAACTACACAATCAGATGATTGGGATAAACATAAACATATGAGAATAGAAATCACAATAACCATAATTTTTTGGCAAAATACAAGACAACCAAGAAATTCATACTATGACTCAAATGATGAATATTATGACAATAGGAGAAATAGATCAAGGATGGATAGTTGGCATCTAGAAACCAACAATAGATTTGCAATCTTAGATAACGAATGTGAGATCGGGATGATCAATAATGAGAAAGATTTTTTAGGCAACAGCCCTCCGAGGGAGGGCACCTCAAAGAACCTTGCAGCTCTAGAAAAAAGAGAGAAACCTTACACCCCATCAAATCTAAGAAAAAGACAATTAGAGGACAAAGAGGAGGAAAGAATAGAAAGAGAGTGAGATAACTATTGGTAATACAGGTATTTTCAACTTGAGCAATAAAGAATTGAATAATGATGAAAAAAGGATATTATCATTAGGTTTATCATTTGCGCCAACTACTACTCTGAATAAATTCAATACCCATATTCATGCAAAACAATTCATCAGAAAGTTAACGCTAAAACGTTATTTTCTGAAGAATCCCATAGAAAGACAGGTAAATCCATCAAAATTCCCTAAAATTGTAACAGATAATGACGATAAAAAAACCCATACTAACCTTAGACCCATATCCAAATTCTATCCTTCATACGCTAAAGGATCTAACATAGAAACCTTTGAAAAGATGGTCTTAAAAGATTTAAAAGAATTCAACCCTAAAAAATCGAGGCCCAATTTTAAATTATCAAAAAAAGATAAAGAAATTGTAGATAAACTACAGAAAGATAAAGATGTAATTATAAAGCCAGCAGATAAGGGTGGGGGAGTTGTTATTATGAACAAAACTAATTATATAACAGAAGCAAACAGAATATTGAGTGACCCCAAAACATACAAAATATTAGAACTAAACCCGATCAATAAGATTAAGAAAAGTTTACTTTGCATTTTGGAGGAGGGAAAAGATGGGGGTACTATTAATGATAATGAATTCAATTATTTGTATCCTAAATTCCCAAGAACCCCCATCTTTTACTTCCTCCCGAAAATTCATAAGGATCTTACAAACCCTCCGGGGGGAGACCCATCATATCTGGAATAGGCTCTATAACATCTAACCTTTCCAGATATGTGGATATATTTCTTCAGAAATACGTTAAAAATCTTAACACTTATTTAAAAGATTTCACTCAAGTATTACAATTAGTTGAAAAAATTAAATGGGAAGATAATTATTTCCTTGCAACTAGTGACGTTACATCCCTTTACACGATCATTGATCATGAACAGGGCCTAAGGGCCATTGAAAACACTCTGGAATCAGATAAAGATATGGATATTCATCTTAGAAAGTTCATTTTAAAAGGAATAAAATTTATATTAGAAAATAATTACTTTGAATTTAATGGTAGATATTATCTCCAATTAGAGGGCACTGCGATGGGCATGAGGTTCGCGCCAAGTTACGCTAACATATTCATGGGAGACTGGGAGGACCACTTCCTTATGTCACATGAATTTGGCGCAGACCTCGTGCTCTTCAAGAGGTATATAGACGATATACTAATTATATGGAAAGGCTCGGAAGAAAACCTTAAACTGTTCTTTCAAGCTATGAATACCAATGATAAGGGTCTTCATTTCACCTACCAATATAGTAAAACTTCCATTTCTTTTTTAGATTTAGAATTATTCGTTGATGAGGGTAGTCTAGCTTCTAAAACATTCTTTAAACAAGTAGACTGTAATGGGTATGTACATAAGAAGAGTTGCCACCATGAAAGATGGAAAGGCAATATACCCATAGGTCAGTATCTTAGAATTAAGAAAAATTGTTCTAGGTATACAGACTTTGAGACCCAGGTGAATGTCCTCCAACAGAGATTCTATGAAAGAGGGTATAGCGAGCAAGAACTAGAAGGAGCCATGATTAGAGCTAAAACAACTGAACGAAGTTCTCTCTTACAGTATAAAGAGAAAAACACATCAGCCATTAGAGATAACAAAAATGAGTATGATGTAGCACTAATAACAAATTATAATGACGATCACCAAACATTACGTAAAATAATTACGAAACACTGGCATATAGTTAAAAAAGATCCCTTGATAGGAGATCTTCTAGCATACAAACCTAAAATCATTTTTAGAAAAGCCAGAAATCTAAAACAAATTCTAGCTCCCAGTGTCCTAAAGAAAGACAATGTCACAATGGTAGATCAAGATCTCAGAGGGAATAATTTAAAGGGTTTTTTTTCCCTGCATTTCATGTAGGGCTTGTAGGTACAGTAGCAAAATCAGCTCCATTCAGATAACAGGGACAAATAAAGATTTTAAAATTAAAGATATTATAAGATGTTCTCACAAAGGTATCATATATCTTTTAAAATGTTCATGTGATTTATTTTATATTGGAGAGACCACCAGATTTTTACGTGACAGGATCAGGGAACATCTCTGTAATATTGAAAAAGGGAATCTAGACACCCACCTATACAAACACTTTAGAGAGATCCACAAAAATAATCTACAGCATTTAAAATATTGGGGAATATGTAAGGTCAGAGGAGATTGGAGAGGAGGGGACTTTGAAAGCAAATTACTTAAAAAAGAAGCCGAACTAATCTATAAATTTGACACCCTTTTCCCCCGAGGCCTTAATTCAGAGATAGACCTATCCCCTTTTCTAGGAATTAAGATATAATAAATTTACAATTAACATATAGACAATATATGAAAATATCTTAAACCCTATATGAAGAACTGATAACATCGACTCTAGAATGACTCTAAAAATGTACAAAAGATAAATAATCCTTTAGAATTTTAGAAATTAAAAAAAGAAAAAGAATTTTATAACATTTAGTAATCAATAAAAGGTTTTACAATTTGATTAATTTACTATAAGGTTGTACTAAATATAATGTAAATCATTCTCTACTCTCTAGAACCACTCAGTATATAACCTAACGGTGATAAGCTGATGTCTAATGATTTTTAAAAAATAATTTCTATGATGATTTTTATTTCTTATGTAATAGTTGATTAAACTATCCATTCTAATAGATATGAAACTTATTTTTTAATATGAAATACCACCTTTGGTTTTACCACCTTAATTGAGTTTTACCACCTTAACTGAGCATTCAAACACATATCAGTATATCTCTAAGTTTGAGCGCAATACATTTCCATAAATATTATGTGAATCAGCTTTTATTGAACGAATGGATGACCCAATTCAAATGAACATAATATACCACCTTAAGTATAAACAAGCTTGATCAAATTCCACCTTTTATTGGAAAGACTCACAACCAATGAACACATTCCAATGAACATTTAAACCTTGCCCCGGGAACTAACCAGTATCTTGAAAAAGCCCTATCGGGTGAAACGTGTAGACTTACTTTGTGTTGTTCCCAACAAAGGACTTTACTCTATTTTCAAATCTAGGTACCTAGTTTTACTCTGTAGCCCGCGCGTGATCCACGCTAAGTGCGGGTCTGTGGATTTTCGTTATCCCCTTGGAATCCTGCAATATCTGGCGCATAAGAGGTTTGGAAAAACAAGCTGTCTCCAATCACGCTGACCGGGTTCAGCCGATTCAGGCATAGGATTTTTGGAGTAAAGAAAGCAGTTTCCAATCACGCTGACCTGGTTCAGCCGACTCAAGCAAGTAAGAAAGGTTACTAACACTTTGGAGATATTGTTTACTTATAATAATCTCCAAAAGTGTGAGCTAACAAACCGTTATTACAGTCATTTGGAAAAGTGTGAGTATAACCTGATTACAATCTCCAAAAGTGTGAGCTAACAAACCGTTATTACAGTCATTTGGAAAAGTGTGAGTATAACCTGATTACAAGGTGTTCAACATGATCGTTTAACTCTCATGAACAATCCAATTATACTAACTTCACGCTGACACTATCTGATGAACATTTTTTCGATCAGCTAACATAAGAAACTCTGTTACAAAGACTGTGAATATTTCACTCAAGATCGATATTAACATTGTAACAATTTTGCTGCATCTTTTTATAACGCTCAAACATTTTAAAGAATATTTTTCCTTTTTTTTTCACACTTTTTAAGGTGGTAATCCAATTTTTAAAGGGAGACGTCCCTTCTATCTTATTATACATATTTTAATGTGTACTGTTGTAATTCATTGTATTTTACTGTGAGTAAAGGTATTCATTTCAATTTTTGTATTTTGTATTTCCTGTTATTTGACCAAGTGTGGTGGGAACTTAGCTTTTAGCGCCCTCTTTTTTCTCCTAACTTTTGTCTTTTTCGTGACAGTCCTGGGGTGACTGTTTTAGAGTGGCCTAGTTCTCTTTTAGCTATTAGCGCTATACCTCTGTGTTCACCAAGGTAACAGAGTGCATCACAGTCCATGAAGAGATTTGCCAAGGGCCAGCATAGCCCCATTGGAGACATCTGACAAGGTAACAGAGTGCATCACAGTCCATGAAGAGAGTTGCCAAGAGCCAGCATAGCCCCATTGGAGACATATGACGAGGTAACAGAGTGCATCACAGTCCATGAAGAGACTTGCCAAGGGCCAGCATAGCCCCATTGGAGACATATGACAAGGTAACAGAGTGCATCACAGTCCATGAAGAGAGTTGCCAAGGGCCAGCATAGCCCCTTTGGAGCCATATGACAAGGTAACAGAGTGCATCACAGTCCATGAAGAGAGTTGCCAAGGGCCAGCATAGCCCCATTGGAGACATATGACAAGGTAAAAGAGTGCAACAGGCACAACAATAAACAGAAAAAAAGGCCAAATGGCAACCATAAAACCAAACATCAACATGTGGATGGAGGATTCTTATCAGCGCCCTTGGAGCATCTCCAGATCCTCCACTTACTGGTCATCCCCTTCATCGTCCTGTGCCTGTCCAGCTACAGATTCAAGCATTGAGTTCCACCGCCTCATTTGACGTAGAGTCATATGCTGAACCTGTAGCTGGGCCTGCATGGTGTCGGCCATCCCTCTCAGGACAGCTGCATTCCTCAACACGACCTGCTCTATGCGTGCTAGACCTTCGAGCGTGAGCCATGTTGAGTCACAGCCTAAAATAAAGAAAAAAACAAATATTAATGATAATTACACAACAGACAAAATAAAAAGCAAAGATACATTGTCATCATAAAGACAAATCATTCTTTAAATTAATTTGTTGACATTGATTATTTACACATGAAATATGTTCTTCAGACAGACCTAAACCATTAAATGGACATTTTAATCCAACATGTTGTCCCCTTTAATTGGTTTTTGATGATCCACTTTTACAGCTTGAGTGTCTAAAATCTTGTTAAAGGATTTACATTGTACTTACATTAGCAATTTAAAGATTTTTGTTATACTGTGGTAGGCACACCTATCCTTAAACATTTTGGCGTTGAGGACAAGCTGTGTAAACATAGCAACCAGAAGAAATTACATTCCCACTGGGTTATACAAGAGATAATGTATGAACATTTGTACATACATTGTTGGATCCAAATAGTGGTGATTGGTATATGTAGTGATATCAAATTAAAGGGACAGTAAACCTAAATATTTTAGTTACTGATTCAGATAGAGCATGATATTAAAAAAAAAAATGTACTCGTATTCTTTAAATATTAGAATTCTCTAGATATATTTTAAATGCAAGAATGTAAGTTTATAGGGCAGGCCATTTTTGGTTATCAACTTTGGTTGTCCCTGCTGATTGATGGATACATTCATCCAACAATAAAGAAAGATGTCCATATTTTATTGGAATAAAAACAAATATAGGCATTTCTTTGTTTCAATAAAGATAGCAAGAGAATTAATAATAATTGATAAGAGTAGTAAATTATAAATTTGATTAACATTGCATGCTCTATTTGAATCACAATTGAAAATTTTTCATTCAGTGTACCTTTAAGTATCTTATAATGTTGATTTTGAATGATACTTACAGCTGTGCCTGGGAAGGACAATCCGACACCCAGGACAATGAAGGTTGAGACAGGGGGGAGGGATGGGATTGGGTTGTGGAGGGATGGGATTGGGTTGGGGAGGGATGGGATTGGGTTGGGGAGGGATGGGCTGCTGCTCTGGGGTAGCCCATACAGCTGGGGAGTGGTGAGTTGGGGGCAGGGCAGCTGGGGTAGCTGTACGGGTCAAAAGATGGGGAGAGCGTCGAAGGGGGACGAAGGGGCGTTTTTTTGGAGGTATAGAACAGGACAAATGGGAAGGGCCGGGAGGGGCAGGGGGCTGGGCAGGCGGCTGGGCAGGGGACTGGGCAGGGGGCTAGGCAGGTGGCTGGGCAGGGGACTGGGCAGGGGGCTGGGCAGGGGGCTGGGCAGGGGACTGGGCAGGGGGCTGGCCAGGGGACTGGGCAGGGGAGGAACAATGATGACCAGAAGCGGAGGATCCATCTGAAATAAATATAATAAATATATTAATATCTCATACATAATGAAATCAAATCAACGCATTTCAACTTGATTATGTTTGCAATATACTTAGAAGTGTGTTTGAATTTCTAAACAATGATGACATGAGGATATGGTATGCATATAGGCACTCAGATGAATAGCAATGACTGTCTGTACAATTATAAAATTATTATTGTGGTTTGGCCTAGAATATGCATGTGACATCATGATGGCATGAATTTCAAATCCAAATATTTAAACAAATCCAAGCATATCTTCATGATGCCTGATATATAAAGGGGGCAGTAGTGTATTTGAACAGACAAATAATATTCCTTTTTAAAGTGCAAAAGCTGTAGACTTTGAATGTCTTCAATAAAATGATTTCCAATAAAGCAACATGTTGGAAACATGTTAGATATATTTCACATACCATCAGACTTCAAGGGAGTCTCTTCCTCCTCCGTCCCACATGTTAAATCAATCTCTGTAAAACATAACATGTTGTGTACACGTTAAGATCAGATATTATAACATATGTTACTGTTGCTCAAAGACACACATCAATGTTGAATTAAAGATATACACACCCAAAGTTATGATTTACATCATTTTGATTGAGCATACAAATGACATTAGATTTGTTATTCTCAATGATTCAGATTTTCAATTTATTGTTTGCATTAATTTTTAAATCATAAAAGCATAGTACATTGAACATTTAAGATTTCTCATGTGTGTATCACTATGATTGTTGTCAAAAATGAACATGGAAACAAACATATGCTATACATCTTCTGAATAACAAAGGTGTAGACTAAGAAAGTTTTAATTATTAATCTTTCAATATTCAAATAACATGAATATATAATCAGAGGAGTAAATTATATGTTTGTTTCAAATATTATGCTTCATCAGAATCATGTTCATAATATTGATTAACAATACACCTTCAATGACATATAAATGAGTCAATAGACTTACCAGAAGACCGCAAGGGCATCTCTGCGTCGGTGCTGGATTCCTCTGGGCTCCCCACACCAACTCTCTCTATGAATGATATAGATATATATTAGTGAACACATTTGGGATATCACTAAATCACATCTGTATCGATTTATATGAATAATCAACTTTAAAATGTGAAGAATAGAGCAGTCATTATAAAAAAAAATGCTTTATTGAATCAAGGGGATTCTGTAAAAAATGATGTATTGAACATATGTTTAATTTCTGACTATATTAGACATCAAACTCATCTCATACGATGCTATTGCATATCTAAATATACACATTGATCAATGTTCTTAAAAGAATACACACAAACCACATTTTGAATGACATCTGTTGACAAATATAAACAAAGACATGTGGCACATCGAGCCATTTGTGCAATGTACAGTAATCTTGTTTAGGACAAAACACATATTGATCACAATACCAAACCAAATTGATTAGTACAAATATGTAATCATGGTGCTGTTAGAGTATGCTTATATCTATAAAGTAACTCCAACAGTGAATATGTGAATTATATATCAATATTGTCTAATCCAAAGAATGTAAGGATTAATGAATCTATTGTTTATTAAAGGGACACTGACATGCTTTATTTCAATCATTGATTTCACTGTTCAAAGTGTTCCAAATGATTTAACATTGACTCCTAATATAACTTGAATGTTGCTACATTTTAATCTTAAAGGCAGATAAGCAATATTGGATTCAATAAATATTGTTTGTTGAAGGTATCCACCAATCATCAATAAAAACCCAGGTTTGTCAACCAAAATTGAGCTGCAGATAAATGTACATTCTTGATTTTAAAATACATTTAGCAATAGAATATTTCACATATGATTATAGTATTATATTTAAATGATGCTTAATATTGCATGCTCTATCTGAATGACAACATTAATAATTTTAGATCAGTATCCCTTTAATATAAAAATAAATTGATTTGACAATGTTGGTGTTAATGAATTCTCTACTCCATATGTTGATGTAATGAATGGGATTGAGCATGCAATTCCAATCTAATATGTTATTTAAGGATATCCTAGGAATTATTTAATTTTCATCTATTAAAGGGACATGAAGCTCTAAAAGTGTAATTGTATACTTTTTGAAACTATGTACTACTGTTATCTGAACACATGATTTTAACTTTTGACCCAATGCCAATTTATGCATAAAAAAGCAGGATAATACCAGTAATGCATTGTTTAACCTAAACCAAAATCAATATGTTTTTAGAAGAACTAAAACAATAGACTGAACCAATGTAGCTCATAAAATGTTTAAACAAAACAATAAAATCACGTTTAAAAATCATTAAATGTAAAATTTAGTTGGCATGTCCCTTAAATGATGTGATCAATTTCAATAATGGAATCTATATTTTTAAAATCAAATCATATGCAAAAGTGTGTGAATTTTTTCAAAATGTATACAAATAAGATTAAGCAGTACACAAGGGAAGAATATAAATTGGACATTCAAAGAATCTTACATTAAAATTATGATATCCAGAATAGATGGGATATCTTAAATTCGAAAAAAAATCAGAGTAGTCTTACAATGTAATAATATGTTTTTTTTTGTTTATTCTTATTTGTAAAGATTTTAATAATCCATTTTGCAGATACATATAAATATTGAACAATGTGGATTTAGTATGTAATGTTCTGTCCATGTTTCTAAGACAAATGTCAATTAAAATGAGACATACCATACTGTGACAAGCCCTGCCTTGAAGATCCAGCACCAACATCCAGATCTGTAATATATTAAATGAGGATTGGATATCATTAATACAAATCATGCCATGTTTAAAATCTTTACATTATTTGCAAATCAATTAAAAACTATGAATCTTTTGGTAGTCCCATGAGTTAATTGTTTCCTCAATTAAATTCATGATAAATATATCCTGTACTCTTATTTTCAATCATTTGTGTTGTTTACTGTAGCTTTAATTATTTTTTAGTGTTATTTTATTCTCATCAATTGATGGGCATATGTTATTATTTTTTTGTATTCTGCAATTTTGTTTTTATTATGTATAATATTGAAAATAAGAATACTGTATTCTTCACATATATAATAATTCACATTTCATTTTGACCAACATGTATAAAGCAATGCCACTTACAGCAAATCCATGTTAACGTGTATGCGCAATTCCATTTTCGCGATCATTGCGCAATGATTCCAAGCGGAATTACGCATCCGTCATTTGACCAACATGTATAAAGCAATGCCACTTACAGCAAACGCATGTTAACGTGTATGCGCAGTTCCATTTTCGCGATCATTGCGCAATGATTCCAAGCGGAATTACGCATCCGTCATTTGACCAACATCTATAAAGCAATGCCACTTACAGCAAACCCATGTTAACGTATATGCGCAATTCCATTTTCGCGATCATTGCGCAATGATTCCAAGCGGAATTACGCATCCGTCATTTGACCAACATGTATAAAGCAATGCCACTTACAGCAAACCCATGTTAACGTGTATGCGCAATTCCATTTTCGCGATCATTGCGCAATGATTCCAAGCGGAATTACACATCCGTCATTTGACCAACATGTATAAAGCAATGCCACTTACAGCAAACCCATGTTAACGTGTATGCGCAATTCCATTTTCGTGATCATTGCGCAATGATTCCAAGCGGGATTACGCATCCGTCATTTGACCAACATGTATAAAGCAATGCCACTTACAGCAAACCCATGTTAACGTGTATGCGCTATTCCATTTTCGCTCTGTGACGCATATTCTGTAGAGCGCAAGAAACATCATTCCTATTTCATGTGTCACTAATCTAAAATCAGATATCTAAACATCATATGTAGTGTATGTTGTGAGATCTGTATAAGTTTAGTATCTGACTATATACACATTTTCTAAAATTCTAATCAAATATTAAGATATTATATGAAGTTGGATAGTTACCTGGTTCAGATTATCTTTCATCTCCTCCCAGGCCACCGGACGGAGAAGTAGCTGCCCTGGCCCCCGCGTCAGGACTTTCAGATCCCGCAGCTGGGAGGGAAGAAGAGGAGGCCGAGGATGGCGAGGATCGAAATCTTTTGGGGACCCGGAGAGTGAGGAGCTTGCATAAAGTTACCTCATAAGGGAGTAGGTATAGTTTCCGCGGGGCCTTTCTTTGGCCCCCTCTATTACGGGCTTGTACCCAGTCCCTTATGAGGTTGACTTTTTTTGACAAGCGCAACCTCATATCTCCGAATCTCCTCATGATTTAATCCTGGCTCCTCTGGACGCCACACACCAATTTAACCACATTGGTGATAGACTCCCAGAGGGCCTTCTTAACAGGTGCATCTGTCGACCTCCTCTTGTTCCCAAACATAAAAGTCCTTGACGGCGTGGACCAGTGCAGCGCTCTCCTGCTTGGTGAACCTGGGAGATGACATGCCTGCTGGGTTGTAGAATATATTTAGGGATATAATATATACTGCCTGCAGGCATTAGAGAACTGACAAAGATGGCAACGTGTAATGGACTTTTATATGGTGAATTAAACATGAGATGCACCATGGGACAAGTTATCTGTACATCTGATTGGATAAATGTTTGAAATATTGTTAGAATGTCTGTGAGACCATCCTGACTCAAGTTGTGTTTGTGTGATGAACTCTGATTGGCCGTTCCTTAATGTTTCATATCTTAGTAACTTCCTTACACATACCTCCTGGTGGTGCTGTTACTTCATTTTTCATGTAGACTTATTTGTAACTCATGGGCCTGTCATGCGGATATGTGTGACGCAGATTTAATATCCGTGATCCATTAAATCTTAATGTTTAAATTAACTTTAAAATCTAATACTGTCACATTATTAAATGTTGTATAAATTTTTCGGTTTAATAACGGTCTGTTTCTTTAATACAAATACACATTTAATATTGTATGTCTTTATTGTTCATAAAATCAATTTTTTGACTTATTGTGAAGTATTGACATTGCTCTATTAAATGTATTTTAGAATGCACATTGATTGTGTGCTATTGCGTGACATTAGACTCTAATGTTTAAAGATGCAAATCTGGTGTTTCAAGATCAGTTTCCCATGCAACATTTCTGAATGTTCAAATTCAGGTTATAATATCAGTAACTTGGCTAATCTGTTTATATATGTTAAACTGTTTGTTTGTTTGTTATTAGTAAATAAACCTCGAGCTTGTATTTGTCTGAACTGCTCATATATGTTCTTGTGCAATGGCGTCTTTATTTTTAAATAGACATTACAAACAAACAATTGTATCAAATGATCTGTAGAGATAGAAAATTGTTTAGACTTTACAATGTAACTCAATTTATCTTTGTATTTAGATATCCTAAACAGAAGAAATTTAAATGCACATGGTTGAGCCAATCACATAAGGCATCTCTGTGCATCCAACAATCTTCATCTACTGAGCCTATCTCGATATGCTTTTCAAGCAAAGTATGTCAAGATAAGAAGAGAAGTAAATACACTCTTTAAATCTCTTAAAGGGACACTGTCCAAAAAAATTTAGCGTTCGTGATTCAGATTGAGCATGAAATGTTAAGCAACTTTATAATTTAATCCGATTCTCAAATGTTAAGAATTATCTAGCTATCTTTCTTAGCAAATCAATAATGATATTTTAGATTACGGACAATTTTTGAAAAAAACCTGGGTTGTCCTTGATGATTGTCGGAGAAATTAATACAACCAAAAAAAAAAAGTTCTGTCCACAGTACTGAAGCAAATAAATAATCAATTTAATGCCTTATTTTTAAAGTAATGATAGCAACATCACGAGGAACATTGATAATATGAGACAATTTATAAAGTTGCTTAAAATAGAATACTCATTCTGAATGTATAAATCATTACTTTTTTAACTGTCTCCCTTTAAGTATATTTTGAGTTCATGTCCCTTTAAAGAGACATTTCACAATAATGCTTGAAAAATCAGAAACCTAGGCACCTTCCTTTTTACTAAATTAGTATAACATATGAGTAAAGCATATTTAGATTAACTTCTGGATTGTTTTACACACTGACTGAAATATATATTGTAATGGATGTATTTCGCAGTCTTCAGCTTAGAGGGACATTAAGCTATATGTTATTTATGCATTTTGGATAAGATTATAATATTTGAACAACTTAATATGTTTTGGTATTCAATCATTAGATTGTAATTTTATATATTCTTGGATTAAATACATATCTACATGGGCTACTTTGATGCTGATTGTTGGTTGCACATAGATGCCTTATGTAATTGAATAAGATATGTGCATTGATGTATATTTTTCGAAGTATATTTAAAGACTGAATGTAATTCTATAGTACTTTCTAAATATGTTTAAATTCTTTTATGATTTTTTAAAAATCAATACACAATATATTTTGTGAATGTCCCTTTAAGGACAAAAACATTCGGAATGTTGATTTAACATTGTCGAAAGAAACTAAAGGGGAATGAAAATTATATATAGATATGTGATGTCTAACCCAAAAGGTAAGATTTTAAAAACTACATAATATTAATAACTATAGTTAAATGTCCCTTTAAATGACTCCACTAGAAAATAAAATCTATTAACATGGCATCCAAAAACTAGCTTGCGCAAAATATGAAGTTAAATGACCTACCATTTATAAATTTAACAATTTATACATTTTATAAAATAATGTTTTGCGATACAAGATCTTATAAAATTAATTTTACATTCAACAACACTGTCACTTTAATGTAAGTGAACCACTTCCCCTTCTTAAAAGTGAAAAAAATAAATTTAGGTCAAATTCTGACTACATATCCGGAATTATTTTAACATCTAAGATTTTCACAAGAAAAGCATCGATGGATCTCACTCCCCAATTAATTTAAAAAAGATACAGGGAGTGCAGAATTATTAGGCAAATGAGTATTTTGACCACATCATCCTCTTTATGCATGTTGTCTTACTCCAAGCTGTATAGGCTCGAAAGCCTACTACCAATTAAGCATATTAGGTGATGTGCATCTCTGTAATGAGAAGGGGTGTGGTCTAATGACATCAACACCCTATATCAGATGTGCATAATTATTAGGCAACTTCCTTTCCTTTGGCAAAATGGGTCAAAAGAAGGACTTGACTGGCTCAGAAAAGTAAAATATTGTGAGATATCTTGCAGAGGGATGCAGCACTCTTAAAATTGCAAAGCTTCTGAAGCTTGATCATCGAACAATCAATCGTTTCATTCAAAATAGTCAACAGGGTCGCAAGAAGCGTGTGGAAAAACCAAGGCACAAAATAACTGCCCATGAACTGAGAAAAGTCAAGCGTGCAGCTGCCAAGATGCCACTTGCCACCAGTTTGGCCATATTTCAGAGCTGCAACATCACTGGAGTGCCCAAAAGCACAAGGTGTGCAATACTCAGAGACATGGCCAAGGTAAGAAAGGCTGAAAGACGACCACCACTGAACAAGACACACAAGCTGAAACATCAAGACTGGGCCAAGAAATATCTCAAGACTGATTTTTCTAAGGTTTTATGGACTGATGAAATGAGAGTGAGTCTTGATGGGCCAGATGGATGGGCCCGTGGCTGGATTGGTAAAGGGCAGAGAGCTCCAGTCTGACTCAGACACCAGCAAGGTGGAGGTGGAGTACTGGTTTGGGCTGGTATCATCAAAGATGAGCTTGTGGGGCCTTTTCGGGTTGAGGATGGAGTCAAGCTCAACTCCCAGTCCTACTGCCAGTTTCTGGAAGACACCTTCTTCAAGCAGTGGTACAGGAAGAAGTCTGCATCCTTCAAGAAAAACATGATTTTCATGCAGGACAATGCTCCATCACACGCGTCCAAGTACTCCACAGCGTGGCTGGCAAGAAAGGGTATAAAAGAAGAAAATCTAATGACATGGCCTCCTTGTTCACCTGATCTGAACCCCATTGAGAACCTGTGGTCCATCATCAAATGTGAGATTTACAAGGAGGGAAAACAGTACACCTCTCTGAACAGTGTCTGGGAGGCTGTGGTTGCTGCTGCACGCAATGTTGATGGTGAACAGATCAAAACACTGACAGAATCCATGGATGGCAGGCTTTTGAGTGTCCTTGCAAAGAAAGGTGGCTATATTGGTCACTGATTTGTTTTTGTTTTGTTTTTGAATGTCAGAAATGTATATTTGTGAATGTTGAGATGTTATATTGGTTTCACTGGTAAAAATAAATAATTGAAATGGGTATATATTTGTTTTTTGTTAAGTTGCCTAATAATTATGCACAGTAATAGTCACCTGCACACACAGATATCCCCTAAAATAGCTATAACTAAAAACAAACTAAAAACTACTTCCAAAACTATTCAGCTTTGATATTAATGAGTTTTTTGGGTTCATTGAGAACATGGTTGTTGTTCAATAATAAAATTAATCCGCAAAAATACAACTTGCCTAATAATTCTGCACTCCCTGTAGTTTAATTTAAGATTCTCTGAATCAGTGGAATTTCAAAAATTAATGCATAATTTTATCTTATGCATGTGCTTGTCAAATAGACAACTACCAGTCATGGGAGTCAAATTGTTTTTTATTGACAGATTATATGGATATTTATTATAATCTGTTCAAAAGAGGGTATTTAATAATAAAATGTTGATTATTACCATTTAAAAATAAAATGTTTTTTAAACAAAACCAAAAACAAAAAAATATTCCTGGAAGTCATCAGATGACAATCTGAAATTAAAAAACAAAATTTGACAAAGTTAATACACACGTTGTAAAATATTCATAAAATACATTTACAATCATCTTGTGTCTATGCTCTAACTTTGTGCATAATTTTATCAAGATATTTCTGATTAAAATTGAAAAATTTAAAAAACAAACATGCACCATTATATTGTGCAATAATAAAAAAATTAAAATATCAGAATTTCTAATTATACATAATAATGTATATAACATTTCAATAATAAATATATATGTATGCTGAACATAAATGTAATATTTCATGTCCATTCAAATACCTCTATATCAACTATAATATGTATTCCTTTTTAAGATTGTGATACCTAAATATCTAATTATGAACTAAGTATGACTAATGTATGTAAGCTACTAATATTCGACATTCTTCCTGTGATTCTTAACTAGCATGCATTGGTAAACCAACCTGGATAATGCATGGTCTTTGAAAGTCAATTCAGGGGTAAACAGTTGATCTTCAATAGGTGTCTTAGTCATCATTTCATAAATAGAGGACTGAAATACCAATCTAGAAATTAGAAAATAATCTAAGTGTCTGATTGTGATACCTAAAAATCGAATTATGAACTAAGTATGACTAATGTATGTAAGCTACTAATATTCAACATTCTTCCTGTGATTCTTAACTAGCATGCATTGGTAAATCAACCTGGATAATGCATGGTCTTTGAAAGTCAATTCAGGGGTAAACAGTTGATCTTCAATAGGTGTCTTAGTCATCATTTCATAAATAGAGGACTGAAATACCAATCTAGAAATTAGAAAATCATCTAAGTGTCTGATTGTGATACCTAAATATCGAATTATGAACTAAGTATGACTAATGTATGTAAGCTACTAATATACGACATTCTTCCTGTGATTATTAACTAGCATGCATTGGTAAACCAACCTGGATAATGCATGGTCTTTGAAAGTCAATTCAGAGGTCAACAGTTGATCTTCAATAGGTGTCTTAGTCATCATTTCATAAATAGAGGACTGAAATACCAATCTAGAAATTAGAAAATCATCTAAGTGTCTGATTGTGATACCTAAATATCAAATTATGAACTAAGTATGACTAATGTATGTAAGCTACTAATATTCAACATTCTTCCTGTAATTCTTAACTAGCATGCATTGGTAAACCAACCTGGATAATGCATGGTCTTTGAAAGTCAATTCAGGGGTCAACAGTTGATATTCAATAGGTGTCTTGTTCATCATTTCATAAATAGAGGACTGAAATACCAATCTAAAAATTAGAAAATCATCTAAGTGTCTCCAATAGGATGCCTCCACAGCCTTATTCTATCAAATAGTTGGCACTTACCATGTGAACATGTCTTTGTATGCTTTTCAAGGTCAGCAGATTTGAAAGATAATGCCAGACATGATCCCATTGGTATTCTTCAATTTCAATCTTGTCTTTTTCCACTGTCAGTCTGGGAATTCTTCACTGTCATTCTTCGAATTCTTCCCCTTTCAGTCTTTACATGAAGTCATCTACCTAATGGCATAATTTTTTTTTTTAAATTACTAATAAAAGTGTGTGAATCAGTTCTGTACCCCTCTCCCACCCCCCATTTCTGAATCAATTTCTGTCACTAGCTTACTAAGCGTGTGTAGCATCTTGTGTTATGTTCTATGAAGTGTGAAGATGAGTCAAATTGATCAGAACTAACCTCTAATGTGTGACATTGAACCATAGTCATGCTAGAGGATAGTTATGCTAGAGGATCCCTTGCTGAGTATTTACATTTTAAGTAATGTGTAAACTAAATACTATTTTCGAAAATGTATGCCATATGATGTATTTGTGTACAATTCATGCCAGCAACAGTCCATACATCTATACTTACCAGCTGATGTGCTCTTTAAAAACCAGGTGGCAAAGACTCGCTACAGGACCCAATGACCAGAGCATCACCTATATTAATAAATGAAACACATTTTTAGCATTTGATGAACAATCCTAACATGTTTGCACAATTCTCTACTTGTCATTTCCCTAGAGTTCACATCTATTGACAATACTCCAGTCTAACTTCTATTATTTACCGTCTAAAGTGGCGGTTGATGATGTCTGCTCTGACATTGAGCCCCTCGTCCCGGAATGGCCCCTCTAGAACAGGATCATCCTCCTCATCTCTGAGGAGGTTTTGGTGCGCCTGGACGCCCTGCAGCATCCCAGCCCGCTGTGCAATATTATGCAGGACACTACAGGCTATAACGATCTTAGCCACCTTCTTTGGGTTATACTGGAGGGCTCCTCCCGACCTGTCCAGGCACCTGAACCTCATCTTCAGGAGCCCGAACATTCGTTCAACCACCGCCCTGGTTCTCTTATGAGCCCTATTGTAGCGCTCCTCAGACACATCAGTCGGGCTACGCAAGGGGGTAATAAGCCAAGGCCGGCTCATGTACCCAGAATCACCTATAAATGATGAACAGAACATAATTCAAACTGAATCCTCAAAATAGTATTTTGAGTCCAAAAAAAGTTTGTGTACACGATAATCCACTAACAAATGTTTAATTTTTATAAGAATAATCTAGTTCAATATTATTATCTATCTTCCCATTTCAGCCAAGACATGCTACATATGCGTATTTCTCCTAAACCAAACCTTGTGTAAAATAAAAACTAAATTGTTACATTGCATTCTCTGAGCATTTAAGGTAAGACATGCTACATATCTGCATTGAACTAAAAGTAGACATTAGTGGAAAGAGACAATGACATGGTTAAATTGCATTAGCTAGTATGTTCCCATTTCAGCTAAGACATGCTACATATGCGTATTTCTCCTAACCCAGACCTTGTGTAAAATGGCAAATAAATGGTTACATTGCATTCTCTATCTGAGCATTTAAGGTAAGACATGCTACATATCTGCATTGAACTAAAACTAGACATTTGCGGAAATAAAAATAAATGGTTAAATTGCATCCTATAGCTGAACATTATGCTAACATTTTAAAACTACAGTGGCAATTGTCAAACTAATTAACCATGTTGTGCACAAATACTCACCAACGAGATAACCAGGGGGCATTTGTCTTTCCTCAAACGGTCTCCACAGGGACGACTGAGCGAGGATACGGGCATCATGACAAGCTCCTCCAAAATTCGCACACACATGCATAATCCTCATCTGTGCATCACAAACATACTGCACGTTGAGGCTATGAAAATGTTTGCGATTTCTGAAGGGCAAGTCATCAATTGGAGCACGCAGCGCAATGTGGGTACAATCTGTGGCTCCCAAGACATTGGGCAATTGAGCAATATCAAAGAATTTCCGCTTCAGGCACCTCCAATCACCATCATTCTGTGGGAATCCTATGTATTGCTTACTGATACGTACCATGGCGTCCAGAAAGTTATCAAACACCACAGAGAATGTACCTTGAGCCAGGCCATGCATGTACATTTCTCTGGATTGAAAACTCCCGGAGGCCAGGACGTATAGACAACATAGCATCTTACTCATGGCGGGAACAGCAGTCCTTATTCTTATACGTGGCTCCAAATGAGGTTTAAGAAGATCGTAAAGGCCAATGAGCTGTTCGCAATTGAGTCGATACTTATCATAAACCTCAAAGTCGCTCATGTTTTCCAAGGTGGGTCTCACCCTGTAGACACGAGGACCTCGAACCAGACGACCCCTTCGTCTCAGTCTGAGCCGCCGAGGCTGCCTGATTCGATCAACAGCTAGTTCGCCAATAGCAGCACCAGCAGTGTCTACCATGTCATTGTCATCCATCTTTCAAAACAGCGTAACAAGGTATGCACTTGATCTGATGTGGATCACAAGTGATGCTTTGGCCATGTTGTTTGGGGGATTTATAGTACAATTAGTCCAATGGTAGTGAGTTTGTAATGATTGCTGATTGTATTCACTTGTTTGTATGTGAGCGGTGCGAATGCTTTCACAGTGGGCGTTTTTTTGTTGTTTGCTGAAATTTTGTTTTCCCACAATTAATCTCAATGTGAAAGTGTACAATATCACACATACAGTGCATGTTTGTAATGTTTGATCATATGAGTAATCAATATTTCTTAAACGCGATCTTATAGTAACAAGCACACGTCCAGGCTAACATGAATGAAAGTGCATAGTTGTGTATAATGTGCATCGAATGTGATCGATCAATGTTGCTGCAACATTGTTTGTAAACGATAAAGTAACATCTGCCATCTGTAGTATTGTATATATAAGTGATTGCCGAGCTGTCAATATTGTATGCGTCCCTTTCAAATCGCAATAATAATTCAGAACTTCCCGTCTGCCATCTGTAGTATTGTATATATAAGTGATTTCCGAGCTGTCAATATTGTATGCGTCCCATTCAAATCTCAATAATACTGAATAACTTCCGGCTGTCATCTGTAGTATTGTATGTATAAGTGATTGCCGAGCTGTCAATATTGTATGTGTCCCATTAAAATGGCACTAATACTGAATAACTTCCGGCTGTCATCTGTAGTATTGTATATATAAGTGATTGTCGAGCTGTCAATATTGTATGCGTCCCTTTAAAATCGCACTAATAATTCAGAACTTCCGGCTGTCATCTGTAGTATTGTATAAATAAGTGATTGCCGAGCTGTCAATATTGTATGCGTCCCATTAAAATCGCACTAATACTGAAGAACTTCCGGCTGTCATCTGTAGTATTGTATATATAAGTGATTGCCGAGCTGTCAATATTGTATGCGTCCCATTCAAATCTCAATAATACTGAATAACTTCCGGCTGTCATCTGTAGTATTGTATATATAAGTGATTGCCGAGCTGTCAATATTGTATGCGTCCCTTTCAAATCGCAATAATAATTCCGAACTTCCCGTCTGCCATCTGTAGTATTGTATATATAAGTGATTGCCGAGCTGTCAATATTGTATGCGTCCCATTCAAATGGCACTAATACTGAATAACTTCCGTCTGTCATCTGTAGTATTATATATATAAGTGATTTGCGATCTGACAATATTTGAGTGAATGCTAAAAGTTATGTATGTGCATCCATGACTGATCATGTGTTAAGCCTATGTAGATATGCAGTTGCTGCAAGCATATGAGTTGAATAAATGAAATGCAATAATAAAGGTAAACGAGAGGTGTTTCCCATTATGTACTGTTTGTGAATCCTGAAATTTTAAAATTATTTTTGTGTCCGCTTAAATGTGATTTTTTTTTTATTAAAATGTTTGTTACTAGTGATGTTGATTTGTAGTTGATGTAATATAAAAGTATGAAACAATTTAATGCTGTTGTGAATATTCAATAAGTACAATCCATAAGTCCACCATAGGGAAATAGTCATTTCTTGATCTATTTATCATAGCTGGGTCTAACGCAGAAAAGCATGTATTATCTTCCTATTTCAAGCGCTGGTATTTGGAGTTTTTAGGTCTACGCTATTTGCGTGTGTTAGGGAAATCTGTCTTTCGCGTGCACGAGCACGTCTTCCCCATAGAAGTCAATGGAGGCTCTAAATTTTGGTAAATTTTTTTTCAAAGACTGGTTTTCCTCGTAAAGTGAGTGACGTCATGAGCTTGTGTGAAAAAGTAACTAAATAGTGTTCATTTTGTAATAAATAACTTTTTTGTGTATGTCATGTGGTGTATATTGTTTGTATGCATCGATGAGTGTATGTTTGTGATAATCTTATTAGTTAGATGTAGCTATATGAGGATCTTTTCCCGTGTGTCAATGTAAGTCAATGGCAAAATGGATTTGTGTTGTTTTTTTTCTAACACCCGAGATCTCGCAACTTTGATCCTTTGTATTTTGATGAAAAATTATTAAATCTGAAAAAAAAAAATATAGTGTAGTGTTTGTATGAGTGTAAGTGTACTTTGTGTAATATTTGTTTTGTGATTCGTGGATGTTTATTTTGTCGGTATATGTTAACTACTGGGTTTGAGCTGTTGGTAGAGATTTGAGCGTTGGGTGATTTTTGAGTGTCGGTAACTGAACTCTAAATACCGGAGTCCGTAAAAAACAAGCGTTAGGAGCCTCTAACGCTGGTTTTGATGGCTAATGCCAAACTTTAAATCTAGGCCTTAGTTTCTTTATTTTTTTAAAAAAGGCATCTAAGCTAGGTTTTGAGTTCTATACAATGTAAAACACTTCTTTATTAGTGCATGGATTTACCCACCAATCATCAAGAAGAACACAATAATGTTTTCCCACACAATGTGTCTGCATCTAAACTGAAATTATTGCTTTTCAAATAAAGATACAAAGAGAATAAAAATAATTTGATGATAGGAGTACATTGTAAAGTTGCTTAAAATGGCAATTAGATTTTACTCTACTTATTCAGTTCTGCATGCTTACATTTCTAACATGTTTCAATGGTATATAGTAATATATTTATATTTTACTCTACTAACTCAGTTCTGCATGCTTACTTTTTGAAGATGTTTCAATGGTATATACTAATATAGTTATATTTTACTATACTAACTCAGTTCTGCATGCTTACTTTTCTAACTTCTTTTAAGTGTATATACTAATATAGTTATATTTTAATCTACTAACTGAGTTCTGCATGCTTACTTTTGTAACTTGGTGCAATTGTATATACTAATAAAGTTAAAGTAACACTCAGAAAATAATATTGTCCTTGATTTGTCAATGATGACGCAGTTAAAAAATACCATCATTATTTTCTATTATAAAAAATAATTTAATATATAATTTTGGAATGTACATGTCCTTATCAATCTTCAAATAGATTCATAGTACTTCGGTTCTCTTCTCTTCAAGTCACTATATTTTCAAAGACATTGTCATCTTGTTCTTTTAATTTTTGAAATACGATGCATTCTTCTCAGCATCTTGTATATTATTTTGTCTCTGCATTCCTGTCTCACTGCCCTCACACCACCGATACGTTTAGGGAAATATTTATCCATGGCATAAACTAATATCACCAATTCGCCAGCACCAAAAGGTTCAGGACGCGACATGTTTGACGATGACATCATTAATCGTTATGTCAATCATTAGCGCATTGATCTAGATATGTATCCACGAAAATTTTTAAACAATATAATGTATATGTAGATTAATGTATTTTCTGAATGTTTGGAAATTGGTTCTATGTTTATAGTTATTATAAATTATATTTTGTTTCTAAACATTTTCTTTGTTTCAGATGTGTTCATATGTATTACAATTGACTTTGGTTTACACTAGTTAATAATAAAATTTAATATATAATGTTTCAAGATTGATTGTCAGTTTGTAATAATAATTTATTTTCCATTATTTTCTATATGCCACTATTCTTTTAACAAATCTTAAATGGAAATAGATATTATTAAAGATAAGAAAATAAGTGTTAAAAGTAAGCCCTTAAGGTATTTTTAATTGGAATATGGGCCAACCTAGGAGCTGTTAAAAATTGTGATTAAAATAAAACAAAGCAAATTAGCAAGTCTTTAAAATAAAAACTCCTATCTGAAAACATAAAATCGCACTTTGGAATATCCTGTCGTTTGTTAAATCTACAATTCAATTACACAATACAATGAATTACCATCAACTATGGAGGGATTACATTACACTAATCACATTATGTAAAAGAGTGAGAGCAGCTATAGACACTGTGTGTGATGTCACAAAGACAATGTATTACCTAAAATATATTGTCTGTAAAAACTTTGATCATAAACTTTATTTATTTGAAACCTTTGATAATTGAAGAGCAACAACTGTTATGTATTTAACTGTTTATCAAGAGGGATTTTTAATAACCTTAATTGTTAAAAAAAAAGTAGAAGACAAGTTAATAAAGAAAGTTTTTTTATTGATCAACTGAAAACAGGAATTTTAATCTTCAAAATATTGTTCGGAAACCATGTCCCTTGTTGCCATACCACGCCTATTAGCTTGTTCTACACATATTTCTTCTGTTAAATCATCAGCATCTATGGTATTTTCATCTTCTAATGGACAGCCTCTTTGTATTGCTATACTGTGCAGTATGCAGCAAACCAATATCATTTTTGCAACTTTCTCAGGTGCATACTGCATAGCACCACCAGAACGATCAAGACATCAAAACCGCATTTTCAAAAGACCGAAAGTCCTCTCAGTTATCCCCCTGGTAGATCGGTGAGCTTCATTGAAACATACTTGACTTCTGGTCTGGGGGTTGTTATAGGGAGTCAACAGCCATTCTGAGTAGCCTCCATCTCCTAATAGAAGATATAATAAATATAACTATTAATATAAAAATAATTATAAAGATTGACAACTATACAATACAATTTTAAAATATACATATAACTCTTTAATTACATTCGACAAATTGGGCGCAATTTATGTACATGGAAATCAGAGACAAATTAGACGCCAGTTATGCTTACCTAGAAGCCATCCTTCAGGCATATTTCCATCCTCGAACTTACGGTATAAGCCAGTCTGCCTTAAGATGTAAGAATCATGACATGAGCCTGGAAAGTTTGAACGGACACTGATAATCCTAATGTTGGGGTCACAGACCATCTGGACATTCAAGGAATGGAAATGCTTTCTATTCCTATAGATCTCCTCACAAGCTTGAAGTGGTTTTACAGCAACATGGGTACAGTCTATGGCACCTAGGACATTGGGCATCCCAGCCATCCTATAGAAATTGGACTTTATAGATTGCCATTCTTCAGGGGTAGATGGCAAAACAAACATATCGATGAAAAATAACCATCATAGCCCCTATGACTTTGGATAAGTGGCGTGAAAAAGCAGATTGACTTATTCCAATAATGACCCTAAAAACTGCCTGAAAGGCGCCTGTTGCCATAAAATGCAATGCAGCTAATAGTTTCAGAAGTCCCGGAATAGCTTGTGAACGAGCCGTCATCGACTCCAAATGATCTTCAATCTCTAGATACAGGTGTAATTTGGATTCACGATCAAGCCTGAATCTCCTTATGATCTCTCGGTCAGAAAGGCCGTGCAAACCAACCAGTGGAAGGAATACACGGGGGACATGAACTCTCCTCCTTCGAACCAATTGATTTGCAACATTTCCAGTATTCTGTCTTCTAGACCGCATTTGCATCACACGGAGAATAAACAAATACAGAAGTGTCTCCATAGCTGCCGAAATGAACAATGTAAGTACAATGCTGATATTACTGCCTTTTATATATGTCTAGACTGGCGTCTAGAGTGACTTTCCTATTGTTTTGTACCTTGCCCGCCACCTAAAAGGTAGCGAGGCAAAAATAATGAGGTGGGAGCGGAAATTGTCGCGAGCGGACAAATAGATTTTTTAGTACATTCGTTTTTGGCGAGATTTTGGTCAAATGTGTCTAATTACAGTGAAAAATGGAGAGGTAGCGAGGTTTGGCGGATAAGTACGCTCGCAATTTTAAAGATGCGAGTTTGAACATAGTTGACGACTTTGTACATATCAGTTTGCGAGTTTTGACGTGAGATTTGTTGCTTTATATCATTACTTCTATATAAATTTTTACTATTTCCAGCCCACAAAAATAGGATGGGTGAGCCAATATTAAATCATATTTATAAGAAGTGTCTCTGTAATTTTTTATTAGATGACCTCGGCAAGAAACTATACATTTTGTAGGATGACCTTATGCTTATTCCAGGCATTCTTGAAGTCCCTCAAAATGTTTGTCATTAACAACTCTAATGGAAGTTTATTCCATGAAACAACCACTTATTCTGTGAAGAACTGCTGTCACAAATTGCTCCTGAACCTACTAACTAGTAAGATGTAACACCTTCTTCAGGTCTACTGATGGATAATTGAATATGTGCATTGTTGAACCCCAGACTCAGGGTGTTACCAAAATGAGAATGTGTGTGTGAGGAGGCTCTTGTTTTGTAATATATACCTTAGCAATCTTCAATAAAGATGTACATGGTCAAAACAATTTGTTTCATCTGAAAGATTTATTTCAGATTTTTCCTAATAATAGTTTTTTTGGACTTGTTTCCTCACTCTTCATTTTAAAACACTGTGGGCCAGATTACAAGTGGAACGCAAAATATAGCTTTCACAAGGGTGATATTTGCGTCCCACTTAGTAATATCAGCACTGGTATTACAAGTTAGGTACAATGCAAAAGCGACCACACATTTGCATTGCATGGAAGCATTGCGCCCTTGAGAGCGCAATTCCATGGGCTCCAATGGGAGCCTAATTCTCATGCAGTAAGACATGGCATGAGAACCAAGCGCAGTGAAAGGGATAAGTCATGCCGCAATGAGCAGAAGATTTTAACTATATACATTTATATGTATATGCGGCACTAAGAGAAATCATGCAAAATCTTTGGGATTTTTTTTAGACCTTGTATTGTAAAGTAGGATTCACTTTTTCACAGAAAGAACAATACATAGCAACATAAAGATTTCTCAAGATAAAATTTGTGTTTCTCAATTTTTTTAGGGGCCCTGCAAGGTTTTCAATATAGGGTCCGACTCACATATGGTTTTAAAAATGAAATTCATGAAATTCCAAAAAGTCCAAATAACAATAATAAAGACACTTGATTTATCATATAATCAGATAATAATGTACTCATAATTGTTAATGTTTAATAAAAAGTTTAAAATCAAATTTTTTGAGTATACAAATTAAAATTAAAATTAGAATGTTTATTATTGCATTTGTGAAATAATTAATTGCACACATGAATTAGTTATTAACAATTAATTGAAACAATACATTTGAATCATATTCATCGAAACTGAATTAATTAGCGAACATGATTTACTTTTGCTTTGAATCTGTATGGTTTGCTCCAATGACTGTGAAAATCCGGGGTAAAGTCTTACAAAAAAAGTGTGGGAACTCACTACGACTTCCACCCCCCCTCACAATTAATATTGTTTTATATATATGTTGCGGGTAAAGTAAGAAATTGGGTAATCCTAACATTACCCAAGCGGCTGTGGGTAAAGCCTGATATAACATGATAATTCTTCTCAGAGTGCATCGAGTCACTGCATTAAACATATATATATATATATATATACGATGCACTGTAATTCACACATTTTCACTATCTTTTTTGCCACCACCTGGGGGGTTGAAGGGGGGCGAAGCCTCCATTGTAAACCTCATTCCCCAAGGTTCACTTGGGGTGGATGCCAGAGGATCGGCTGGGCGCCTTCCTTCAACCCCCCCAGGGAGAGGCAAAACAAAATAGTGTAGATGGGGGAATTATATTACATCAGGCTTTACCCACAGCTGCTTGGGTAATGTCAGGTTTACCCGGGTAACCTAGGATTACACGGATTTCTGACTTTACCCACAACATACACACACACACACTGTATTTATATGTATGTAATCTATTCACTTTGGTTAATCAAAGCAAATTAAATCCAATGAAGGGTTGAATGGTTGCCTTTGGGCCTGAGAGTCCTCCTCTATCAGAGTCTCACCCACTCAAGGTGCGATAGTCCTATTTCTGCTGAGGGGAGCTAAATAACTCCAGACAAGCCACGCAGAAATGTAAGCACCATGTGTTACATACATTGCTGAGTGATCATACAGTAGGACCACTGACTGGCTTGCATTTAGTGTATTGTAGGAAGTGTTACTGTCCATTACTAGAGGATCTCACTATCCCTCTAAACCCGACTGTGCTCCAGTTCCTCCCACCAGTAGAAGCAGTGTTTACTGAAGTGTTTCTGATCTCTGTCCAGAGGGAACTTAGTTCCTCCTGCAAAAATAGTGCAGGAACTCCGTTCCCATGCGTTCCCACTTGACCCCTGGTGAAAATCCATTCAAGAATTCTTTAGCTTCTTTTTTGTGTGTGTTTCTAACAAGATTTTTCTGTTGTACAATCTTCTAAGCAGTTTTTCTAATTCAAAAGGTGACTTCTTATAATTTACAATGGATTAGAAGCTTTGTACATTATAGGGAGCTAAAAGTCTTTTATTTCAAAATAAATGACTATTTTATCGATTTTCCTCTACTGGGAAATAAAACAAAAAAATAATGTTATGCTTTTCACTGTCCACCAATAAAGCAGTGGGCATTTTGCATATCAGCCAGTGAGCAATAAGTATTTAAAGGGACACAAAAATCAATATTAAACTTTCATAATTCAGATAGAACTTGAAGAGACTTTCCTGTTTACTTCCATAATCAAATTATCTTTTTTATATGCACACTTTCTGAGGCACCAGCTACTACTGAGCATGTGCAAACAATCATAGTGTATATGTATAAGTCTGTGATTGGCTGATGACTGTCATTATAATGTAGGGCTGCAATTTGAAGTAAATTCTGAAATTTCTCAGAAAAAAATCTCCTGCTTATTTAAAATTCAGAGTGCGTTATTGCATTTTCTTTTTACTATGCACTTGTTGTTTATACAACTCTACTGTATTTAAAGGTCTTTTAAGGCCCTATAATGTTTACAGTGTTCTTTCCTATGCATGGTATATATATATATATATATTTTTATGTCCCTTTAAGTGGTAAACTGATCAGTCACATTTCAATTATATCAATTTCTCTTAAATTTCCTATTAAATAATAAGATTGGTTTAATTATGATGCAGAGTATCTTTTCATAAAGAAATATTATGTCTGTGTTCTGGCACCCGCGTGAATGTTAGCAGGAAGACAGGAAACTGTAACACATCTACATTTTTATTTGTATAATATGCCCCGTAAATGTATTAAATCACTTGATACTTAATATATATATGTCAAAAAAGCTCTGCAGCAGTAAAAAGAAAATGTTAGTCTATAATGCATTAAACATGTCTTTTTCAAATCTAACTGAAACATTATTGCTGTAAAGAAGAAATGTATAAAATACTTTACAAACAGTATAATGAAATAACTTCACACATTGTTTTGCAGAGAATATAAAGAAACAAAGAAAAGGTTATTGTGTGGCATTTAAATAATGGATATTCAACAATTCTTTTTTGTGTAATTAGTTATCAACTTATAATTTCACATTGTTATAATTCTGATTATCAGATACATTGACCATTGCAAAATGAACTTGTGTAGTGGGCTGAAGACAATAGAAATATGGTTTGTAAAATTAATCATTGACCGTTTTATTTGCAATTTAAAGGGAAAGCATACACCAATTTTCATTTAACTGCATGTAATAGACTCTACTATAAAGAATACTATGCGCAGATACTGATCTAAAAATCCAGTATAAAACCGTTTAACAACTTACTAAGAAGCTTCCAGTTTAGCTCTTTTGAAAAGATTAGCTGGAACACCTGCTGAAAGTGGTTCTATAGTAAAGAGCAGCTACTCCCCCCTCCTCTGCATATGAAAAGACTCTTTACACAAACAGGAGCAAGCTGGAGTAGGTTTACATCAGTATACTTTTAAAACCTTGGTGCTTGGTTAGGAGTCTCAAAATCAGTGCAATATTATTTAAAAATAAGCAAAACTATACATTAAAAAAAAAAAAAAGCTGTATATGCTACATAAAAGGATAAATGGATCTAGTTTATAATGTCCCTTTAAGTAATGTTGAATAAAGCAGACGCCCATTTTGTAAATGTTTTAAGGGGACACAGAAATATTTTAGCAATGTATGTTTCCAGTAAAATATTTCACTGGTTTAGTGATAATTTATTCTGTGCATGGAGATGACTCTGTTGGCATTATTTTTGCGGAATCAATATATCTTCATCTGCTTCCTTAGCATGAATAAGGTTGAATGGGGCATGTTTTTTACATATGTTCTATGCACAGTAAAAGAAGCATTTTGATAATAAATATATATTGCAAGATGTTCCTATTCAAAATTGAAGTACAGTGGTTTTATGGGGGGAAATTTTATTAAACTTCAGGTGCAATAGATTCCCAACAAAGGGCTAGATTACAATTGGAGCACTAAATTATTGCACTACCGCAAATAGGCAAATTGTCGGGAAAGCAATAATTGACCAGCCATTAAAAGTGGCTGGTTATTGCCACCACAAGCTCGCGGTAGCATTTAGCACTCAGAAAATTAAACAGAGATTAGATCTCTGGTTAATTTTCTAGAAGTGCCCCAAATGCCCTCAATATAGAGAATATTGTGTTTTTTTATGTAAAAAAAAATCTAGCATTTTTTTAATAAAAAAAACAAAAAAAACAGCACTAGGCACTTTTGAAGCTTTAAAGTTGGTGGGAGTGGAGTGTTAGAAAAAAAAACTCACTAAAAAGGGCCTTTACATTGTGGCCTATGGGAACTGCATGTTCCTATAGACCGTGATGTAAATATATATGTATATGCTTTTATACAAATATATTTATGTGTTTATATGTGTATATACACATATTAACACATAAATATATATGTATATATTCATATACATATATATTCAAAAATGTTGCCCATTGGTGCACTATTTACCTCCTTCGCTACGAGAGGTTCTGATAATGTCCGCATCAGCCTATGGAAGTGCACTCTTGTGAGCGCAATGTTTCCTAGCAATGTTAATGTGAGCTCGCATTCGTATTGCGTTGAACTTGTAATACCAGCTCACATTATTGTGCACTTGTATTACAAAGTGGACGCTAAGATCGCTTACCTGGCCCTAAGGATTCTGTATGCCTGGGTGTGCGTAAAATCTGCTGCTGCTATTTACCTTCACACAAGCATAGGCTTGTGCAACCTTAACCCCTGCACTCGTAAAAACAGGGCTTTTCAATCATCCTGGATGAAGCAGTATAGATACATTTTGTACAGTAGCAGCATCTATTAAGAATTTGTTTATATACCTATTGATGATGGAGAAAATTAGTTCAATTACTGTTATATGATAAACTTGTTGTTTCTTATTAAGGACAAAATTACATGCATAGACAATATATGATAGTGAAAGGAATAATGTTAATGATTCATTAAGTAGTTTTAAGTTGCAAATATTAAAGAGATAATACTGTATTTTTTCCCTTTAAAGTCGTTTTACCTATTGGCATGCATTTAATTGTTTATACTTAGATCATTACATTTATTTTATCAATTTAAATATATATATATATATATATATATATATATATATATATATATTCTAGCTAAAACCACCACCTATATATAAAAACAAAATAATATATTGAAGGGACAGTGTACTTTAAAATTGATTTCCCCTTAACGTGTTTCCTATTAGATATGTGCATTTGGTGCACTCATGGTGTTCAGCTTGTGAAAGTGCAAAACAATAAGCTTTGGATTTGCAAAGAACTTATTGTGTTGCAGTTTCACAAGAAGCAATCCATTTCCAAACAGAGCCAAATGCTACAAGTGTTGATCTTTTTCCACATTCGGAAAACTAAATATCCAAATACACATACACATACCTATCCAATGACTTGTTATACCAGCTGAAGAGTAAAGAAGGTATGGGAGCTGTTCCTTTATGTACATTTTTGTATATGTAGCTGTTTTTCCTCTTTGAAACCTTAACCCATTCAAATGAACTGAGCTTTCATGGAGATTAGACATCTGTATCTTACCTCTCTTTATACATTTAAAAATCGTATTTATTTATTCTATGTCTGTATACCAAAGCTCAATATTAAGGGAGAATAATTAAAAATAATATGTTAGCACTTATCTTTCCCACCACCCACTTGGAATTTATTTTCTTCTGCTGGCTATGTTCACATAGCTTTTCTACAACCAATACTAAAGTACTGAAATTTTCAGTATAAGTGCATTTTTCCATGGACAAAGATAAAGGAGTGAACATATTAATGTGGAGAATATTTAACAGTACACTGATGTACTACATACAGGGAGTGCAGAATTATTAGGCAAATTAGTATTTTGACCACATCATCCTCTTTATGCATGTTGTCTTACTCCAAGCTGTATAGGCTCGAAAGCCTACTACCAATTAAGCATATTAGGTGATGTGCATCTCTGTAATGAGAAGGGGTGTGGTCTAATGACATCAACACCCTATATCAGGTGTGCATAATTATTAGGCAACTTCCTTTCCTTTGGCAAAATGGGTCAAAAGAAGGACTTGACAGGCTCCGAAAAGTCAAAAATAGTGAGATATCTTGCAGAGGGATGCAGCACTCTTAAAATTGCAAAGCTTCTGAAGCGTGATCATCGAACAATCAAGCGTTTCATTCAAAATAGTCAACAGGGTCGCAAGAAGCGTGTGGACAAACCAAGGCGCAAAATAACTGCCCATGAGCTGAGAAAAGTCAAGCGTGCAGCTGCCAAGATGCCACTTGCCACCAGTTTGGCCATATTTCAGAGCTGCAACATCACTGGAGTGCCCAAAAACACAAGGTGTGCAATACTCAGAGACATGGCCAAGGTAAGAAAGGCTGAAAGACGACCACCACTGAACAAGACACACAAGCTGAAACGTCAAGACTGGGCCAAGAAATATCTCAAGACTGATTTTTCTAAGGTTTTATGGACTGATGAAATGAGAGTGAGTCTTGATGGGCCAGATGGATGGGCCCGTGGCTGGATTGGTAAAGGGCAGAGAGCTCCAATCCGACTCAGACGCCAGCAAGCTGGAGGTGTAGTACTGGTTTGGACTGGTATTATCAAAGATGAGCTTGTGGGGCCTTTTCGGGTTGAGGATGGAGTCAAGCTCAACTCCCAGTCCTTCTGCCAGTTTCTGGAAGACACCTTCTTCAAGCAGTGGTACAGGAAGAAGTCTGCATCCTTCAAAAAAAACATGATTTTCATGCAGGACAATGCTCCATCACACGCGTCCAAGTACTCCACAACGTGGCTGGTAAGAAAGGGTATAAAAGAAGAAAATCTAATGACATGGCCTCCTTGTTCACCTGATCTGAACCCCATTGAGAACCTGTGGTCCATCATCAAATGTGAGATTTACAAGGAGGGAAAACAGTACACCTCTCTGAACAGTGTCTGGGAGGCTGTGGTTGCTGCTGCACGCAATGTTGATGGTGAACAGATCAAAACACTGACAGAATCCATGGATGGCAGGCTTTTGAGTGTCCTTGCAAAGAAAGGTGGCTATATTGGTCACTGATTTGTTTTTGTTTTGTTTTTGAATGTCAGAAATGTATATTTGTGAATGTTGAGATGTTATATTGGTTTCACTGGTAAAAATAAATAATTGAAATGGGTATATATTTGTTTTTTGTTAAGTTGCCTAATAATTATGCACAGTAATAGTCACCTGCACACACAGATATCCCCCTAAAATAGCTATAACTAAAAACAAACTAAAAACAACTTCCAAAACTATTCAGCTTTGATATTAATGAGTTTTTTGCGTTCATTGAGAACATGGTTGTTGTTCAATAATAAAATTAATCCTCAAAAATACAACTTGCCTAATAATTCTGCACTCCCTGTATTTATTTTTAATTGTTTTCTCAGATAGATAGGGAAGCATTTGTTTTATATAGAATAAAAAGATAATAAGATCTATTCTCCCCGCAAGCTCAGTCCATTTTAATGGATTGTGGTTTCAAATGCAAAAATAGCTATTTCATGTACACATAAAATATAAACTAACAAATGTTCATACATGTTATACTTTCTATATGATTTAAAGGGACAATAAACTTTCAAGATTCAGATGGGGCATGCAATTTTAAACAACTTTCCAATTTACTTTTATCACCAATTTTGTTTTGTTCTCTTGGTATTCTTAGTTTAAAGCTAAACCTAGGAGGTTCATATGCTAATTTCTTAGGCCTAGATTTGGAGTTCGGCGGTAAAAGGGCTGTTAACGCTCCGCGGGCTTTTTTCTGGCCGCACCATAAATTTAACTCTGGTATCGAGAGTTTAAACAAATGCTGCGTTAGGCTCCAAAAAAGGATCGTAGAGCATTTTTACCGCAAATGCAACTCTCGATACCAGAGTTGCTTACGGACGCGGCCAGCCTAAAAAACGTGCTCGTGCACGATTCTCCCATAGGAAACAATGGGGCTGTTTGAGCTGAAAAAAAACCTAACACCTGCAAAAAAGCAGCGTTCAGCTCCTAACGCAGCCCCATTGTTTCCTATGGGGAAACACTTCCTACGTCTGCACCTAACACCCTAACATGTACCCCGAGTCTAAACACCCCTAACCTTACACTTATTAACCCCTAATCTGCCGCCCCCGCTATCGCTGACACCTGCATATTTTTTTTAACCCCTAATCTGCCGCTCCGTAAACCGCCGCAACCTACGTTATCCCTATGTACCCCTAATCTGCTGCCCTAACATCGCCGACCACTATATTATATTTATTAACCCCTAATCTGCCCCCCTCAACGTCGCCGACACCTGCCTACACTTATTAACTCCTAATCTGCCGAGCGGACCTGAGCGCTACTATAATAAAGTTATTAACCCCTAATCCGCCTCACTAACCCTATCATAAATAGTATTAACCCCTAATCTGCCCTCCCTAACATCGCCGACACCTAACTTCAATTATTAACCCCTAATCTGACGACCGGAGCTCACCGCTATTCTAATAAATTGATTAACCCCTAAAGCTAAATCTAACCCTAACACTAACACCCCCCTAAATTAAATATAATTTTAATCTAACAAAATTAATTAACTCTTATTAAATAAATGATTCCTATTTAAAGCTAAATACTTACCTGTAAAATAAATCCTAATATAGCTACAATATAAATTATAATTATATTATAGCTATTTTAGGATTAATATTTATTTTACAGGCAACTTTGTAATTATTTTAACCAGGTACAATAGCTATTAAATAGTTAAGAACTATTTAATAGCTACCTAGTTAAAATAATAACAAATTTACCTGTAAAATAAATCCTAACCTAAGATATAATTAAACCTAACACTACCCTATCAATAAATTAATTAAATAAACTACCTACAATTACCTACAATTAACCTAACACTACACTATCAATAAATTAATTAAACACAATTCCTACAAATAAATACAATTAAATAAACTAGCTAAAGTACAAAAAATAAAAAAGAACTAAGTTACAAAAAATAATAAAATATTTACAAACATAAGAAAAATATTACAACAATTTTAAACTAATTACACCTACTCTAAGCCCCCTAATAAAATAACAAAGCCCCCCAAAATAAAAAAATCCCTACCCTATTCTAAATTAAAAAAAGTTACAAGCTCTTTTACCTTACCAGCCCTGAACAGGGCCCTTTGCGGGGCATGCCCCAAGGATTTCAGCTCTTTTGCCTGTAAAAAAAAAACATACCATACCCCCCCCAACATTACAACCCACCACCCACATACCCCTAATCTAACCCAAACCCCCCTTAAATAAACCTAACACTAAGCCCCTGAAGATCTTCCTACCTTGTCTTCACCATACCAGGTTCACCGATCCGTCCTGGCTCCAACATCTTCATCCAACCCAAGCGGGGGTTGGCGATCCATCATCCGGTGCTGAAGAGGTCCAGAAGAGGCTCCAAAGTCTTCCTCCTATCCAGCAAGAAGAGGACATCCGGACCGGCAAACATCTTCTCCAAGCGGCATCTTCAATCTTCTTCCATCCGGTGCGGAGCTGGTCCATCTTGAAGCAGGCGACGCGGATCCATCCTCTTCTTCCGTTGTCTCCCGACGAATGACGGTTCCTTTAAGGGACGTCATCCAAGATGGCGTCCCTCGAATTCCGATTGGCTGATAGGATTCTATCAGCCAATCGGAATTAAAGTAGGAATTTTCTGATTGGCTGATGGAATCAGCCAATCAGAATCAAGTTCAATCCGATTGGCTGATCCAATCAGCCAATCAGATTGAGCTCGCATTCTATTGGCTGTTCCGATCAGCCAATAGAATGCGAGCTCAATCTGATTGGCTGATTGGATCAGCCAATCGGATTGAACTTGATTCTGATTGGCTGATTCCATCAGCCAATCAGAAAATTCCTACCTTAATTCCAATTGGCTGATAGAATCCTATCAGCCAATCGGAATTCGAGGGATGCCATCTTGGATGACGTCCCTTAAAGGAACCGTCATTCGTCGGGAGACAACGGAAGAAGAGGATGGATCCGCGTCGCCTGCTTCAAGATGGACCCGCTCCGCACCGGATGGAAGAAGATTGAAGATGCCGCTTGGAGAAGATGTTTGCCGGTCCGGATGTCCTCTTCTTGCCGGATAGGAGGAAGACTTTGGAGCCTCTTCTGGACCTCTTCAGCACCGGATGATGGATCGCCAACCCCCGCTTGGGTTGGATGAAGATGTTGGAGCCAGGACGGATCGGTGAACCTGGTATGGTGAAGACAAGGTAGGAAGATCTTCAGGGGCTTAGTGTTAGGTTTATTTAAGGGGGGTTTGGGTTAGATTAGGGGTATGTGGGTGGTGGGTTGTAATGTTGGGGGGGGGTATGGTATGTTTTTTTTTTACAGGCAAAAGAGCTGAAATCCTTGGGGCATGCCCCGCAAAGGGCCCTGTTCAGGGCTGGTAAGGTAAAAGAGCTTGTAACTTTTTTAATTTAGAATAGGGTAGGGAATTTTTTATTTTGGGGGGCTTTGTTATTTTATTAGGGGGCTTAGAGTAGGTGTAATTAGTTTAAATTGTTGTAATATTTTTCTTATGTTTGTAAATATTTTATTATTTTTTGTAACTTAGTTCTTTTTTATTTTTTGTACTTTAGCTAGTTTATTTAATTGTATTTATTTGTAGGAATTGTGTTTAATTAATTTATTGATAGTGTAGTGTTAGGTTAATTGTAGGTAATTGTAGGTAGTTTATTTAATTAATTTATTGATAGGGTAGTGTTAGGTTTAATTATATCTTAGGTTAGGCTTTATTTTACAGGTAAATTTGTTATTATTTTAACTAGGTAGCTATTAAATAGTTCTTAACTATTTAATAGCTATTGTACCTAGTTAAAATAAATACCAAGTTGCCTGTAAAATAAATATTAATCCTAAAATAGCTATAATATAATTATAATTTATATTGTAGCTATATTAGGATTTATTTTACAGGTAAGTATTTAGCTTTAAATAGGAATCATTTATTTAATAAGAGTTAATTAATTTCGTTAGATTAAAATTATATTTAATTTAGGGGGGTGTTAGTGTTAGGGTTAGACTTAGCTTTAGGGGTTAATCAATTTATTAGAATAGCGGTGAGCTCCGGTCGTCAGATTAGGGGTTAATAATTGAAGTTAGGTGTCGGCGATGTTAGGGAGGGCAGATTAGGCGTTAATACTATTTATGATAGGGTTAGTGAGGCGGGTTAGGGGTTAATAACTTTATTATAGTAGCGCTCAGGTCCGCTCGGCAGATTAGGGGTTAATAAGTGTAGGCAGGTGTCGGCGACGTTGAGGGGGGCAGATTAGGGGTTAATAAATATAATATAGGGGTCGGCGGTGTTAGGGGTAGCAGATTAGGGGTACATAGGGATAACGTAGGTGGCGGCGCTTTGCGGTCGGAAGATTAGGGGTTAATTATTTTAAGTAGCTGGCGGCGACGTTGTGGGGGGCAGGTTAGGGGTTAATAAATGTAATACAGGGGTCGGCGGGGTTAGGGGCAGCAGATTAGGGGTACATAAGTATAACGTAGGTGGCGGTCGGCAGATTAGGGGTTAAAAATTTAAATCGAGTGGCGGCGATGTGGGGGGAGCTCGGTTTAGGGGTACATAGGTAGTTTATGGGTGTTAGTGTACTTTAGGGTACAGTAGTTAAGAGCTTTATGAACCGGCGTTAGCCAGAAAGCTCTTAACTCCTGCTATTTTCAGGCGGCTGGAATTTTGTCGTTAGAGCTCTAACGCTCACTTCAGAAACGACTCTAAATACCGGCGTTAGAAAGATCCCATTGAAAAGATAGGATACGCAAATGGCGTAGGGGGATCTGCGGTATGGAAAAGTCGCGGCTGAAAAGTGAGCGTTAGACCCTTTAATCACTGACTCCAAATACCAGCGGGCGGCCAAAACCAGCGTTAGGAGCCTCTAACGCTGGTTTTGACGGCTACCGCCGAACTCCAAATCTAGGCCTTAGACCTTGAAGGCTGCCTCTTAACTGAATGCATTTTGACAGTTTTTCACCACTAGAGGGTGTAAGTTCATGTGCGTCATATAGATAACACAGGTAAGAGGAAGCCATGAGATGTGATATATAAAACCAGGGAGGGTAGGTGCAAGTGGCAAGGAAGCAATGCATCTTAAAAGTGTTACACAATTTAGAACATACTTAATTGCATTTATATACTAAGGCTTTGCTTAGCTGGAGGTTAAGACATCATTTTATGTGCCTGGAATTCACAGAACATAAAATGAAATCCAGATTTAATAAGGTATATCTGGGTGTATTTACCTACTGCTCACAATCACTGCAGGAGAAAATAAAAAAATATGAATCTTTACTAAATTCCACATAAATGTGAAGCATTCAATATTGTTTTAGCAGAAACCCCCATAAATAAAACACATCCTTCACATATCTACATATATTGTCCTCCCTACAAGCATCATCAACACAGTAGTTAGTAGGTTAAACATATTGAGATCATAGCACAGGGTGTGATTATATATCAGCTCCAAGATGGTGACACCCAATATTAAGATTACATTTTCTCTTTTTCTTGCAATGCAATGCTGCTAAATTTAATTAAAGAGACATAACAGTCAAAACTGAAATGTGCATGAGAGTACTTAATTTTTTTTTTTTTACCAGAAGCAGTTCTTCATTATACTTATATTAACAGAAATGCTTTATTGCTGTTAAAGGGACATATGGACACATGCTAAATGTGCCAAGTAGAAATACCACTCTTGCTCAGAGAGCTATCAATGGTATTTCTCAATGATGATTGGTGGGCTCACAGGTCACAGTTAGAGTTAAAGAGCATAACAATTATACCTATCTGACATAATAACAGTGCATGTTGATGCTGTGGTCAGGAACTTCTTACCTGGTTGGTCACTGCTTGCTCAGTTGCAAGGAACCATTTTTATTCAGGGCATGTGCATTGCATGCTGTAATGTGTGTATATATATATATATATATATATATATATACAGTATATACAGTATTAACAATATATACTATATATATATATATATATATATATATATATATATATATATATATATATATATATATATATATATATATATATATATATATATATAGTATACAAGTAGAATCCCAGATATATACAATATATCTTAGGAAGCTCTAGGTCCACCAGCGCTCCAGATGAGGGTTATATTAAATGATCCTCAAAATTGACAATAAATACAGTAGTTTAATACTGAATATGCTTTAATGACTGCAGCTAACCTAAATCGAAGGGGGACTCTCTGTATCCCCCCTCTAAAAATAGAAATGGAAATAGAATGGTAAGGTTAGCGCTATCCAGCAATTAATATATAAGAGTATAAATAATAATATATATAAAACCACATATATGAAATAAATAAAATATGTACTAAAAACCTAAAAAGAAACGATCATGGTTAAAAGTTACTGCAAGTAACTAGAAAGTCTAAAAACTCAAAAAACTCAAATACTGGGACACTTGAGCATTTCATATAAATCCCAAAAGCTTCTTCAGACTTCCACTTCCCCTATGGGTGTGCACTTACTTGAAATGACCTCAATCAGTATGAGGTAAGTAGAGACGTAATCATATATCACAACATCCGCTGTCTGCATAAGCCTCTTGTATGGAATACTGGACCCCCTTATTGGTATGGAGTATTTGCGGTTAAAAACTTTCAAATCCTCTTTCCATAGAGTAGGGTAGAACTTCAATGTGGTGCCATAGCATGCAAAGAAAAAAGGAAACACTAATAGTGCATTAACCTTTTTATTAATTAAAATACAGAACACCAGTAGATGAAACCTACTCACAAGAATGACCTCAATATATGAGGTAAAGATACAGCGTATAAATCCAAACACAGGCAAATATCAGCAAATGTTGGCAGTTTGAAGTAATACTAAGCAGTGAAACCTTACACGTTTCGAAGGTGTATACGACTTGCGTCTACCTTCTTCGTCAGAGGTGAGTGTTTGCTATAGCGCCTAAGCGTCTTTTACAGACGTAGGCGTGATTACGTCAGGAGGGCGGATGGATTAGTTTCCATAGCGATCAGGAGTAAACAGGAAGATATTTCAACTGTGTATATCAGATGTATAAATAATCATCGCTACCGGACATTAACAGTAAGATACATCTGAGCTCAAAGGTATTATATCTTTAATCGCAATTCCGTATATGAATATATAGATAATAAAATACGATAATAGATATGTTTATTAAGGAAATAAGACATCCGACCCCTAAAATTATTCGTATAACAGTAAGTGCACTTAAAATCTAAATAATTTAGAAACCCAATACATAAAAAATTCAATAAAAAATAAAGTATACTTAAACAAATATATAAGTTAATATGTCATTAAAATGAATGCTTTATAATACAGAAATAATATATAAATAGAGGGAAATAAAATTCACATAATAAATATATATATATATATGTATATACATATATAATATATATATATCTATATACATTTTTCCTTCCTTAAAAAGAACATTTCTACAAAAAATCCCTGCTTAAATGCCTGAATAGCAGAGGTATAAAAAATATATATAATTAATAGGGATGTACATAGTGGATCAATGGAGGGAATAAGAATACAAATACACTTAATATATAAAAAGTAAACTATAAGTGTCAAAACCTACAAAAAGCAGCAATGTCATAAAAAATCCTTGCTAAAATGCCCAAATAGCAGAGATATAAAAAGTATATATAAAAAGGGATATGCATGGAGGATCAATGGAGGGAATAAAAATACAAATATACTTTATATATATTATTTAAAGGTAAACTAAAAATTACAAGAAAGCAGCAATGTCAATATCCTCATTTAGACCATATGGCACCATAGTATTAAATTGGTGAATCCAGTAGGTCTCTCTCTGTCTGAGGAGGCGTTCCCTGTCTCCCCCTCTCTCAGATGTTTTCACCAATTCAAGAATGGTACCTCTGAGACATTTGGGGTCCAGCTCATGAACCACCCTGTAGTGTTCAGAGAGGTTATGAGATTTTAGGCCCTCTTTGATATTGGTTATATGCTCATACATTCTCTTCTTAAAGGGGCGTGTCGTGCGACCTATGTACTGGAGGTCACAGCTACATTGAATCAGGTACACTACGTATTCTGTTTTACAATTACATAGTGTCTGTATATCACATTTTTTCCATTTGTTGTGGAAAACACCTGCTTGGTTGGTCTATTGCCATTATATGCATGTTCACAGGCGCAACAATTCAATCTGTTGCATTTATAGACCCCCTTTGCGCCCCCCTCATTGAGCCAAGTTTTCTTTGTTTGGGTTTTCCTTAATTGGCTTGGTGCCAAAATGTTTTTTAAATTTTGATTCTTTCTAAAGATAAAGCCTGGTCTCTTATCTAGAGCTCCTTTTAGGATTTTGTCTTTTTGGAGGATATGCCAATGTTTAAGAATTATATTTTTAATACCTACTGATCCTTCATTAAATGTAGTGATAAAATTAATTTGTTTTGTTTCTCCCTTTGTTTTGTTTGATGTAGTTTTTGCAATTGTACCTTTTATTAAATCTGTATTTTTAAGATCTTTTACTTTATTGTAAGCTGCTTCGATATTTCTATCTCCATATCCTTTGTCTTTAAATTTCTTTTTTAGAGAAATAGCTTCTTTTTCAAAGTCTGTTTGACGGGAACAATTTCTTTTAATCCTTAGAAATTGACCATAAGGAACATTTTTTATCCAGCTAGGATGGTGATTGCTTGTAGCATGGATAAAACCATTACTGTCCGTATCCTTTCTGTGTAATTTTGTTGCTATTTTACCTCCTTCTTGGAACAGAACCAAATCCAAAAATTCAATTTCAGTGTCATTGAATTTTTCTGTGAATTTAAGGTTGACATCATTATCTTTTATGAAAAGGAAACATTTGGATAGAGTATCAGCCCCCCCCTTTCCAAATAAATATGATGTCATCAATAAAACGGGACCAAGATACTATGTTGTCCCTAAAGAGGTTGTTGTTCCAGACACATCTCTCTTCCCATAGACCCATATACAGGTTAGCGTAGCTGGGGGCAAATTTAGTCCCCATAGCTGTACCGCTAACCTGTATATAGTATTCATTTTCAAACATGAAGTAGTTTTGTTCCAAAATAAATTTTATTGATTCAACAATAAACATTTGATTTTTCTCTGGGAGGTTAGTTAACTTTTTTAACCAATATTCAATTGATTGTATACCCAAAATATGGGGAATATTTGTGTAAAGGGCCGTCACATCAACCGTAACCCATAGATAATTCTCCTTCCATTCAATTCCAGTCAATTTACTGATGGTGTCAGAGGTATCTCTAATGTAAGACTTCATAGATGGTACCAGAGGCTGTAGGAAATGATCAACATATTCTGATAATGAGGATGTCAAAGAATTAATGCCAGCGACTATGGGTCTACCTGGTGGATTAATGTCCCTCTTATGTATTTTGGGAAGGTGGTAGAAAACTGCTACCACCTGATCATTATTGATCAGAAATTTGAATTCATCCTCATTTAGAACTCCATGAAATTTAGCGGTATCCAATAGGTCATTGTATTTTCTGACAAAGATATTAGTCGGGTTATGTGGGAGTTTTTTATAGGTAGTTGAATCATTAAGGAGCCTTTTGGCTTCCCCAATGTAATCTGCCCTATTTTGTATTACAACTCCCCCACCCTTATCTGCTTCCCTAATGACAATGTCCAAATCTTCTTTAAGTTTTTTTATTTCTAATTTGTCCCTAGTACTAGTGTTGTCCCTCTTGATTTTGTAATTCTTACAATATTCATAGAAATCCTGAGTGACTATGCTTTCAAACACTGGAATACAGTTGCCTTTAGAGTGTATAGGATAGAACAATGATGTTGGACGAAAATTAGAATTTTTGTTCATTATCAATTTCTCATCATGTTGTTCTTCCATATTTATGTATTCTACCCTGGTTGAATCATTTAAATTCACCAGTAGTTCTATTGTCTCCATATCTGCTTCTGTGAGAGAAGTACGATTCATATTATGTGTGTCATTTTGTTTTTCAGCTTTATTTTTCTCAAAATGTCTACTCAGAGTAAGCTTACGGATAAATTTATGTAGATCAATGAACAAAGTGAAAGTGTTTGGTCCCTTGGTAGGGGCAAATGAGAGGCCCTTTTTCAAGATTCCCATTATATTGTCATTGAAGGTTTTATCCGAAAGGTTAAATATTTTTACACTATTGTCTAATGGTTCCAGGTTGTTTTTTTGTTTTTTTTGTTATGTTTGTTTCGAATCCGTTTTCCTCCTCTACATCCCCTGTACTTCTTTCTATTTGTCTTTTTTTTTTATTTTGTTTTCTCCATTGTGGGGTAACGTCCCTTTTTAGCCTTAAATTTGGGGCATTTATTTTTGTGCGGTTCCCTAAAAAATCCTGGCTATTGGAACAATTAGTTTTAGTGTTTCTCCTGTTCCCCCCCTCATTATTGTATGAATGTGTTCGATTATGTTGATATGGTGAGGATACTGCTGTACTTTTCCTATAATGTGGATTTCCATTTTCATTGTGCTGATAATAACCCTCATTTCTTTGTCTGTAATTTTCCCTATATGAATCTCTTCTTACATTATAGGCATTTTCTCTTCTACCATTGTAATCCTGGTTATATAAGGTATTTCTTGTACCGCTTTGTTCCCCATTACTTTGTCTTTGGACCCTATTCCCTGTTTTTTGGGGGATTTGTTTAAAGTTCTTATTCATATTTTTATTTTTATTGTTATTATTATTGTGTGGACCCTCATTATTCCTATTCATATTGCTTCTGATTTTTCCCTCACTGTCAAAATTAGGGGAATATAAGTCCAACCATTCCATACTATTTGTTCTCTCCCTGGGGGTGTTAACTTGATCCTCCCACACATCAGGGTATACAGTTTCAGTTTTATCCTCATTTGTATCCCTATCTTCATTACTTTTTTTCTGTATTATATTTCTCATTATAATCCCTCATAAATTTTCTCATTTTATTATATTCCACTTTTGCTTCAAAAGTGACAATCCGAGACTTATTGGAATCATCCAATTCTCTATAATAAACATCTCCCTTAAATGCATTGAGTCTTGTTCTAATGTCCTCTATCTCTGTGGTCAGATTGTCTAATTTTTTTTGTCTATATCTAATTAAAATACTAATCATTTTAAAAGATGCCTCTTCTAAAGCTGAGTCCCATTCAGTGAGTAGTTCTACTTCTGATTGATCCATAATTGAATTATTTTCCAATCTAAGACCCTTTGGCACTATTTGGTATTTTACATACCTTTCCAAGTTAGTACAATCATACCAATTGAGTAGTTGTTTTCTGGTCAATTTATCTAATTTTTCAAAAAGATGTTTGGGATTAGTAATTCCTAAATTATCCATTAGTATTTGTGGTTCAGTACTAATAGAAAGTTTCTTTATCTTATTCTTGGCATCAAAATATCCCCCATATTCTAGTTCTTGTGGAGTAGCCATATTAGAAAAGAAAGAGAAGATAAAATACCCAAACCTATTCAATTATTCAAAGGGTAAGTATAAAAAATACTGAACTAAATATAAACTTAAACAGATAAAATACAAATAATCTTAGAGCAGCTATACCCAGAAAAGAGAAACAACAAAGTATACAAGTAGAATCCCAGATATATACAATATATCTTAGGAAGCTCTAGGTCCACCAGCGCTCCAGATGAGGGTTATATTAAATGATCCTCAAAATTGACAATAAATACAGTAGTTTAATACTGAATATGCTTAATGACTGCAGCTAACCTAAATCGAAGGGGGACTCTCTGTATCCCCCCTCTAAAAATAGAAATGGAAATAGAATGGTAAGGTTAGCGCTATCCAGCAATTAATATATAAGAGTATAAATAATAATATATATAAAACCACATATATGAAATAAATAAAATATGTACTAAAAACCTAAAAAGAAACGATCATGGTTAAAAGTTACTGCAAGTAACTAGAAAGTCTAAAAACTCAAAAAACTCAAATACTGGGACACTTGAGCATTTCATATAGATCCCAAAAGCTTCTTCAGACTTCCACTTCCCCTATTGGTGTGCACTTACTTGAAATGACCTCAATCAGTATGAGGTAAGTAGAGACGTAATCATATATCACAACATCCGCTGTCTGCATAAGCCTCTTGTATGGAATACTGGACCCCCTTATTGGTATGGAGTATTTGTGGTTAAAAACTTTCAAATCCTCTTTCCATAGAGTAGAGTAGAACTTCAATGTGGTGCCATAGGATGCAAAGAAAAAAGGAAACACTAATAGTGCATTAACCTTTTTATTAATTAAAATACAGAACACCAGTAGATGAAACCTACTCACAAGAATGACCTCAATATATGAGGTAAAGATACAGCGTATAAATCCAAACACAGGCAAATATCAGCAAATGTTGGCAGTTTGAAGTAATACTAAGCAGTGAAACCTTACGCGTTTCGAAAGTGTATACGACTTGCGTCTACCTTCTTCGTCAGAGGTGAGTGCTTGCTATAGCGCCTAAGCATCTTTTACAAACGTAGGCGTGATTACGTCAGGAGGGCGGATGGCTTAGTTTCCATAGCGATCAGGAGTAAACAGGAAGATATTTCAACTGTGTATATCAGATGTATAAATAATCATCGCTACCGGACATTAACAGTAAGATACATCTGAGCTCAAAGGTATTATATCTTTAATCGCAATTCCGTATATGAATATATAGATAATAAAATACGATAATAGATATGTTTATTAAGGAAATAAGACATCCGACCCCTAAAATTATTCGTATAACAGTAAGTGCACTTAAAATCTAAATAATTTAAAAACCCAATACATAAAAAATTCAATAAAAAATAAAGTATACTTAAACAAATATATAAGTTAATATGTCATTAAAATGAATGCTTGATAATACAGAAATAATATATAAATAGAGGGAAATAAAATTCACATAATAAAATATATATATATATATGTATATACATATATAATATATATATATCTATATACATTTTTCCTTCCTTAAAAAGAACATTTCTACAAAAAATCCTTGCTAAAATGCCTGAATAGCAGAGGTATAAAAAATATATATAATTAATAGGGATGTACATAGTTCATCAATGGAGGGAATAAGAATACAAATACACTTAATATATAAAAAGTAAACTATAAGTGTCAAAACCTACAAAAAAGCAGCAATGTCATAAAAAATCCTTGCTAAAATGCCCAAATAGCAGAGATATAAAAAGTATATATAAAAAGGGATATGCATGGAGGATCAATGGAGGGAATAAAAATACAAATATACTTTATATATATTATTTAAAGGTAAACTAAAAATTACAAGAAAGCAGCAATGTCAATATCCTTATTTAGACCATATGGCACCATAGTATTAAATTGGTGAATCCAGTAGGTCTCTCTCTGTCTGAGGAGGCGTTCCCTGTCTCCCCCTCTCTCAGATGTTTTCACCAATTCAAGAATGGTACCTCTGAGACATTTGGGGTCCTGCTCATGAACCACCCTGTAGTGTTCAGAGAGGTTATGAGATTTTAGGCCCTCTTTGATATTGGTTATATGCTCATACATTCTCTTCTTAAAGGGGCGTGTCGTGCGACCTATGTACTGGAGGTCACAGCTACATTGAATCAGGTACACTACGTATTCTGTTTTACAATTACATAGTGTCTGTATATCACATTTTTTACCATTTGTTGTGGAAAACACCTGCTTGGTTGGTCTATTGCCATTATATGCATGTTCACAGGCGCAACAATTCAATCTGTTGCATTTATAGACCCCCTTTGCGCCCCCATCATTGAGCCAAGTTTTCTTTGTTTGGGTTTTCCTTAATTGGCTTGGTGCCAAAATGTTTTTTAAATTTTGATTCTTTCTAAAGGTAAAGCCTGGTCTCTTATCTAGAGCTCCTTTTAGGATTTTGTCTTTTTGGAGGATATGCCAACGTTTAAGAATTATATTTTTGATACCTACTGATCCTTCATTAAATGTAGTGATAAAATTAATTTGTTTTGTTTCTCCCTTTGTTTTGTTTGATGTAGTTTTTGCAATTGTACCTTTTATTAAATCTGTATTTTTAAGATCTTTTACTTTATTGTAAGCTGCTTCGATATTTCTATCTCCATTCCTTTGTCTTTAAATTTCTTTTTTAGAGAAATAGCTTCTTTTTCAAAGTCTGTTTGACGGGAACAATTTCTTTTAATCCTTAGAAATTGACCATAAGGAACATTTTTTATCCAGCTAGGATGGTGATTGCTTGTAGCATGGATAAAACCATTACTGTCCGTATCCTTTCTGTGTAATTTTGTTGCTATTTTACCTCCTTCTTGGAACAGAACCAAATCCAAAAATTCAATTTCAGTGTCATTGAATTTTTCTGTGAATTTAAGGTTGACATCATTATCTTTTATGAAAAGGAAAAATTCGGATAGAGTATCAGCCCCCCCTTTCCAAATAAATATGATGTCATCAATAAAACGGGACCAAGATACTATGTTGTCCCTAAAGGGGTTGTTGTTCCAGATGCATCTCTCTTCCCATAGACCCATATACAGGTTAGCGTAGCTGGGGGCAAATTTAGTCCCCATAACTGTACCGCTAACCTGTATATAGTATTCATTTTCAAACATGAAGTAGTTTTGTTACAAAATAAATTTTATTGATTCAACAATAAACATTTGATTTTTCTCTGGGAGGTTAGTTAACTTTTTTAACCAATATTCAATTGATTGTATACCCAAAATATGGGGAATATTTGTGTAAAGGGCCGTCACATCAACCGTAACCCATAGATAATCCTCCTTCCATTCAATTCCAGTCAATTTACTGATGTTGTCAGGGGTATCTCTAATGTAAGACTTCATAGATGGTACCAGAGGCTGTAGGAAATGATCAACATATTCTGATAATGAGGATGTCAAAGAATTAATGCCAGCGACTATGGGTCTACCTGGTGGATTAATGTCGCTCTTATGTATTTTGGGAAGGTGGTAGAAAACTGCTACCACCGGATCATTATTGATCAGAAATTTGAATTCATCCTCATTTAGAACTCCATGAAATTTAGCGGTATCCAATAGGTCATTGTATTTTCTGACAAAGATATTAGTCGGGTTATGTGGGAGTTTTTTTATAGGTAGTTGAATCATTAAGGAGCCTTTTGGCTTCCCCAATGTAATCTGCCCTATTTTGTATTACAACTCCCCCACCCTTATCTGCTTCCCTAATGACAATGTCCAAATCTTCTTTAAGTTTTTTTATTTCTAATTTGTCCCTAGTACTAGTGTTGTCCCTCTTGATTTTGTAATTCTTACAATATTCATAGAAATCCTGAGTGACTATGCTTTCAAACACTGGAATACAGTTGCCTTTAGAGTGTATAGGATAGAACAATGATGTTGGACGAAAATTAGAATTTTTGTTCATTATCAATTTCTCATCATGTTGTTCTTCCATATTTATGTATTCTACCCCGGTTGAATCATTTAAATTCACCAGTAGTTCTATTGTCTCCATATCTGCTTCTGTGAGAGAAATACGATTCATATTATGTGTGTCATTTTGTTTTTCAGCTTTATTTTTCTCAAAATGTCTACTCAGAGTAAGCTTACGGATAAATTTATGTAGATCAATGAACAAAGTGAAAGTGTTTGGTCCCTTGGTAGGGGCAAATGAGAGGCCCTTTTTCAAGATTCCCATTATATTGTCATTGAAGGTTTTATCCGAAAGGTTAAATATTTTTACACTGTTGTCTAATGGTTCCAGGTTGTTTTTTGTTTTTTTGTTATGTTTGTTTCAAATCCGTTTTCCTCCTCTACATCCCCTGTACTTCTTTCTATTTGTCTTTTTTTTTATTTTGTTTTCTCCATTGTGGGGTAACGTCCCTTTTTAGCCTTAAATTTGGGGCATTTATTTTTGTGCGGTTCCCTAAAAATATAATTCTTAAACATTGGCATATCCTCCAAAAAGACAAAATCCTAAAAGGAGCTCTAGATAAGAGACCAGGCTTTATCTTTAGAAAGAATCAAAATTTAACACATTTTGGCACCAAGCCAATTAAGGAAAACCCAAACAAAGAAAACTTGGCTCAATGAGGGGGGCGCAAAGGGGGTCTATAAATGCAACAGATTGAATTGTTGAGCCTGTGAACATGCATATAATGGCAATAGACCAACCAAGCAGGTGTTTTCCACAACAAATGGTAAAAATGTGATATACAGACACTATGTAATTGTAAAACAGAATACGTAGTGTACCTGATTCAATGTAGCTGTGACCTCCAGTACATAGGTCGCACGACACGCCCCTTTAAGAAGAGAATGTATGAGCATATAACCAATATCAAAGAGGGTCTAAAATCTCATAACCTCTCTGAACACTACAGGGTGGTTCATGAGCAGGACCCCAAATGTCTCAGAGGTACCATTCTTGAATTGGTGAAAACATCTGAGAGAGGGGGAGACAGGGAACGCCTCCTCAGACAGAGAGAGACCTACTGGATTCACCAATTTAATACTATGGTGCCATATGGTCTAAATAAGGATATTGACATTGCTGCTTTCTTGTAATTTTTAGTTTACCTTTAAATAATATATATAAAGTATATTTGTATTTTTATTCCCTCCATTGATCCTCCATGCATATCCCTTTTTATATATACTTTTTATATCTCTGCTATTTGGGCATTTTAGCAAGGATTTTTTATGACATTGCTGCTTTTTTGTAGGTTTTGACACTTATAGTTTACTTTTTATATATTAAGTGTATTTGTATTCTTATTCCCTCCATTGATCCACTATGTACATCCCTATTAATTATATATATTTTTTATATCTCTGCTATTCAGGCATTTTAGCAGGGATTTTTTGTAGAAATGTTCTTTTTAAGGAAGGAAAAATGTATATAGATATATATATTATATATGTATATACATATATATATATTTTTATTATGTGAATTTTATTTCCCTCTATTTATATATTATTTCTGTATTATCAAGCATTCATTTTAATGACATATTAACTTATATATTTGTTTAAGTATACTTTATTTTTTATTGAATTTTTTATGTATTGGGTTTTTAAATTATTTAGATTTTAAGTGCACTTACTGTTATACGAATAATTTTAGGGGCCGGATGTCTTATTTCCTTAATAAACATATCTATTATCGTATTTTATTATCTATATATTCATATACGGAATTGCGATTAAAGATATAATACCTTTGAGCTCAGATGTATCTTACTGTTAATGTCCGGTAGCGATGATTATTTATACATCTGATATACACAGTTGAAATATCTTCCTGTTTACTCCTGATCGCTATGGAAACTAAGCCATCCGCCCTCCTGACGTAATCACGCCTACGTCTGTAAAAGACGCTTAGGCGCTATAGCAAACACTCACCTCTGAAGAAGAAGTTAGACGCAAGTCGTATACACCTTCGAAACGCGTAAGGTTTCACTGCTTAGTATTACTTCAAACTGCCAACATTTGCTGATATTTGCCTGTGCTTGGATTTATACGCTGTATCTTTACCTCATATATTGAGGTCATTCTTGTGAGTAGGTTTCATCTACTGGTGTTCTGTATTTTAATTAATAAAAAGGTTAATGCACTATTAGTGTTTCCTTTTTTCTTTGCATCCTATGGCACCACATTGAAGTTCTACTCTACTCTACTATTTTTAACCGCAAATACTCCATAACAATAAGGGGGTCCAGTATTCCATACAAGAGGCTTATGCAGACAGCGGATGTTGTGATATATGATTACGTCTCTACTTACCTCATACTGATTGAGGTCATTTCAAGTAAGTGCACACCCGTAGGGGAAGTGGAAGTCTGAAGAAGCTTTTGGGATCTATATGAACTGCTCAAGTGTCCCAGTATTTGAGTTTTTTTGAGTTTTTAGACTTTCTAGTTACTTGCAGTAACTTTTAAAAATGATCTTTTCTTTTTAGGTTTTTAGTACATATTTTATTTATTTCATATATGTAGTTTTATATATATTATTATTTATACTCTTATATATTAATTGCTGGATAGCGCTAACCTTACCATTCTATTTCCATATATATATATATATATATATATATATATATATATATATATATATATATATATATATATATATATATACAGTATATACAATATATACTATATATATATATATATATATATATATATATATATACAGTATATATATATATATATATATATATATATATATATATATATATATATATATATATATATATATATATATATATATATATATATATGTGATCTTGTGATACAACTCCAAACATGGACCGACTATAAAAATAAAAAAACTTTTCATGTTTTTATTGTTGGCAGATCCAATTGCACCTTATGACTGAGATCTTGTGCCTTTATAACTGTTATAACTAATTTAAGAGTCCTTATGCAATTTTCCAGTGTAGATATATTTTTTTTTCTTGAAAATTATCTTTTGTATTATATCCTTTATTTAAAAAAAAAACTTAAAAAAATATAAATATTTCTTAATCTATACCATGGTGATAAATGGCTAACACATAGTCACTCCTAAGTACTTACATCAGAAGCATAAAAGAAAATATTTTCTCACAACTTTTCTTTTGCTTTAAATGGTCCCTTGAGTATTATTTCACACTGGAAACAAGTTTATTTTATGCATAAGGTAAGCACAACCTAATATATCAAATTCTATGAGAAAGATATATGCACATTGAATTTTGTATTTTATTATCACACCGTTGTTGCTCTGAGGCCATTAATACTCCCAAAGCCTTTTAAAATGCAATATATTTTTTGTCTGGATGCTTACTTAATCTATTCTGAGACATGACTTTGTTTCTTAATGGTAAACTTTGCAACTTTTTACAATATTTTACGTTTTCTTGTCATTATCTGGTAGCTGTATCTACAAAAGTAAGTTTGACTTTCTTTACAAACTTTGATATTTTATGCTACTGACATAAAAAAAGAAAATGATTGTACTATCTGCAGCTTTTATTTCTTAACAACTATGGACTGTTCTCAATCCTATCAAAACATTTTTCAACAGGACATGTACAGTTCGGCAACAATATAACAAACTTTTGTGATTTCTGCCACATTGATTTCCTGGTGCATACTACATAGCCACAGGTAGGTACTTCTTATTACATTTAATAAGAAGTGCAAAAGGCTGTGGTTAGTCGCTTTACAATTGGTTCAGAGTTTTTTGCATCATGACACTATGCCAACAAACCTGTTTTTTATACTTATTTTGATCTGATGTAAAGTTGTGATACCATCTGCAAGGAAGAGTAAAATAAATATGGATTTATCATAAATGATTAACAACTCCTAACATCACTTCATTAATTTTAATCACTATCGGCCAAATGCCCATTTAAACCAAGAGAAACTTCTATCAGTTATTAACACTTACCATGAACTCACAGAACAATTAACCCTATCGTCAACATGCCAAGTATTATTAATCCTAACTGTGTTTGCCCACACCCAGGGTTTGATCCCAATCACACAATATAACACTAACGTTTCTATGTCCCCCATTGAAATAAACACCCAGCACCTATACACTCCCTTTTATGAAAATCCCTAACAGTAAAGCAAACCCAGCACTTAAAAAAACACTACAATACTGTGTCCCATGACAGACCCTCTATTACTTTGAAACAGTCACAGCCATGCCCAGGATTGAACCAGGGGCTCATTGTTTGCAGCCACCAAAGGACTCTGGCTTGTGCTGTTGTTCCTGGAGATCTACTGTCTGCACTGACTAGCTCTCTGGTTCCACCTGCTTGCCAGCTGCAGGTAGGTTCACAATCAGCACTGCAATAAAAGGTTGCCTGAAAGGTGGCTAATCCCTGAACTGACATATTTCATCCTCGCTGTTAGTGCCTCTGTCCGGAAGTGTTTTTTACCCTGTTGTTTGGTGATTCTTCTAGTTCCTGAATCCATCTTGCCTCTGAACTTCTCTTTTGGATCTCCCTTTTATTTGATTAAGGATTGAACAGCTTCTTCGATATTCTCCCTGTGTTTAGTAACAAATTGGACTCATTCCTGGTATCTGACTGTTGGCCTGTGTTCTGGCTTAATCTAATAAACCAATATGGATTTATTAAGATATTTTTAAATATTATGGAATAACAACATTGAAATTACATCTGATGGATCTGTTGCTTCTGGACAAAAGAGCCTAAAAAATATGAATATTTTGTTGGTGCTTATGTACTAGTAAAGAATGATTAATTTTGATGATGGTGGATAGATTTGGAAGAGTAATTAGGCTAGATTATAGTGGTGATATATGTATTTAAAGCATCAACAGACTTATGAGAAACTGCTTTTCTGGTCTTGTCGGCCTTATACTCCATCAGTCTGTCGATATTTTCTAAAATAGTGGGCGAAGTGCCAGCGAGTGTCGTTGTGTATCCCATATGATATAATGGGGAGTGCTACGTCAGTTAAACATTGCTGACATTGCCACTTGTCAGCACTTTCTGCGGGTGAGGGCCTTATTTGAAGTGTTCCTATGCAGCACAGACATGATTTCTGTTTCAGAACACTTCAAATAATGCCTGTGTGACCTAACTCTAAGTACACCTACACTACCAGGCTGACACCCTACTCATAACCTGTACTTCAGAGATTGGAATATTTTGTATTTCTGGAAATGTATCTCATCAAAGTACATGTTACTCCCCTTGGAACACTGAGCTAACTCCCACATAATGCCTACACCTACGTCATACTCTAGCTATACTCCCCAAAAACTGCCCAGCTAACTTCATCTTACCACCTACACCTAAATCGCAGCTTAGCTACACACCCCTGAAATGCCCAGCTAACTCCTTAATACCACCTACATCTACGTCATGTCTTCCCAATACTCCCCCTGGAACACCTGGCTATCTCCTACAGAATGCCTACAGTAATGTTTGTAATCTACCTGACTAATAAACTATACAGAAAAAAGTCTGTATTATAACTAAAAGAGCTATGTTGATACATTTAGATTCAATGTTAAAATGATATGCATTGTGATGTATAATGCATATTATTTTAAATATTGTATCTAATTTAAAATGTAGTTATTTTTTATTGTTCATTTTATGATTTTAAACATAAATATATAATTATAATTTATATTTATACTTAAAATAATAAAAATAACAATACAAAATTATTGCATTTTAAATTAGATACAATACTTAAAGTAATATGCATTACACTTGGCAATGCATATGATTTTAACATAGGATATAAATTCAGTACTAAAATAAATTATGAACCCTTTATGGGTCCTCCCCCTAGTGCAACCTACACTATTAAACCCTAATCTGCCATAACCTAAAGACCTAACCCCTGACCAATTAACTCCTATGCTGCCACAACCCCCACACACAATAACTCCCTAACCTTTTAACCCCTTCACCACCACAACCCCAACACAATAAGCCCCCTAACCTATTAACCCCTATACGGCCACAACCCCCAAAGCAAACAAAGCCCATACACTACTTAACTAAATAACACCTACAATAACAATACAATAACTACCTAAAATAAAAGTAACCCCCAAAAAAACTAATCTAAAAAAACCTAAATAAAAAAACCTATCCTAATAAAAGATTTTCCTTAAAATTTATTTGGTGGGGCATTGCAGTGTCTACAGCTCTTTTGCTGCCCCAAAAAATCCCTAATCTTAAAACAGATTGCCCTGAAAATGGCATTTATTTGGGCATTGCCCTCAGAAGTGCACATGGCATTGCAGTGCCCACAGCTCTTTTGCTGTCCAAAAGAATCCCTAATCTAAAAAAGGATTGCCCTGAAAAGGGCATTTGGTAGGGCATTACCCTAAAGTGACACAGCTCTTTTAGGGAAAAAAAATCCTAAATAAAAAAAGAAAAGGGAAAAATCCTAATCTTAAAAGTAAAAAAGCCCATGCCAATTTTTTTTTTTTTTTAAGCTAAATCCCAAAGTTTGTGCTCACCAACTTGGCTCTTCTTATATAGTATAGTATATTAAAATGTCCCTCTGCGGTGCTGCCTTTAAAAAGTAATGTTGGCACTTTTGAATATTTTGCTGGCATTCTTGGCATCGCATTGGATCCCTTTTGATTATATCTCTGCTTCGCAGCACTTTTGATCATCAGGCCTTAGAGTTAAAGGTGTTGCTTTCATTGTTTTTATGGATAGGGGTTTCCTATGTAATGGAGGAGGGTTACAGCCATACAGCCATAGAAATTAAGCAGAGTGTTAAGGGTTGAACCTATAGGTGTTATGTTTGATTATTATTATTATTATTATTAGTATTATTAGTTGAAAAGTTGATTACAAGTGAGGCGCAAATCATGTTTTCATGATCCATTTTCATTCAGCTGATATTATTATTAAGTGCGGCGAAATCGCAATGTGCTAGTGCAATCACCTTTTATAATTCAATTGTTTCTGTTATCTAAGAGCTGAGATTAACTGGTTTCCAGAACTAAAAAGTTGCACAAAACACTTCAAAAATACATTACAAAGTACACTTACACCCATAAATAAACTATAAACCCCTAAACAGCCATCCCACCAAATTGCAAACTACCTAAATAAACTATTAACCCCAAAACCACCATCACCCACAACGCAAAGTTATAAGCTAGCATCTAAACACCCTAACCTAACACCCCCTAACTTAACACAAATTAAAATGCCCCTACATTTAATAAAAAAATACTAACTACCCTAAAAAAAACTTACCTGTAAAATTAAATAAAAAAACTAATTTTACCTTTAAAAACCTAACATTAGACAAATTAAAAAAAGCTAACATTACAGGAAAAACTAACATTACACAAAAAACTTAAATTACAGAAAAAAACTAACTCTACAGAAAAACTAACATTACAGAAAATAAAAAAAATAACATTACAGAAAAAAAGTAATTACAAAAAAAATCATATTCTTATACCCCTTAAAAAAACAAAACAAAAACAAACCCAAAATTAAAAAAAAATCCTTCTCGAAAAATAAACTACCAATAGACCTTAAAGGGCCTTTTGTAGGGCATTGACCTAAAGGCATCAGCTCTTTTTCTTAAAAAACCCTAACTCCTCCAATATTTCAAACCCCCCAACCCCCGTAAATTAAAAAAAAACCTAATTAAAAAAAACTTAAATTACCCATTGCCCTGAAAAAGGCATTTGGATGGACATTGTCCTTAAAGGGACATTCAGCTCTTTTGCTGCCAAAATAATAATAAAAAAAACTTATCTATAAAAATAAAACACCCCAAAATAAAAAATACAAATAAAAACCCTAACATTAACCCTAAAATGGTACTTTCCAATGATGATGATTGTAGCTCTCCATCTTTTTCATCCAGGGTGAGGTCCATCTTCATCCTGGCTGCGGTCCATCTTCTTCCAGATCCATCTTCTTCATCCCAGTGATGGCGGCGGCAAAGTGGGTCCTCCTCTTGCGATCTTCAACACGGAGGTCCTCTTCAAATGGTCTCCAGCAGGACACTGAATACTGAATGACCACACGAGGTACCCCTTTTATATAGGGGTTTCCTTGAATTCCTATTGGCTGATTTGCATCTTCAAATTCAAATCAACAAAGAGAATGAAAGCTGTTTCCTTTAATTCTATTAATGGATACAATATAAAATGCGAAAATGCGAGGTTGTTTGCATGAGTAGGGTGTTTGGTTTTTCTTCCACTTTTTTGTCTCCATTGATTTCTTTGGGGGATACATGCAATGCGAAAACTCATCTTAGGATTGTTGAGCTATTCAGGTTACCACTAGCACGAAATCTATTTTTTTTTCAACTTGTAATATGAGCAGAACCCGACAAGCGCAAAAAGCTTAACGCTAGTGAAGTTTTCACTAACACAAAAATAAAATTACCGCACCACTTGTAATCTAGCCTATAGTGTTTACCCAGTGAAGGTCCCAATTTATTTTAACAGGCCAGACGACAAACACTGGTACATATAAAATATAGGTACAAGTGTTTTTGTGACAGGAGTGATTTAATTGTGATCCTGTCATAAAAATGAAGCCTGTATCCAATAATAGCTGTTGCATGTTTTAGATATACTGGATTTATTTCTGTAATAGAAATGAGATTGAGCACTACTGGTTTAGGATTAAAATATAAAGTTATTTTGAAATTGCTATTAGTTTTATTTCAGATATCAGAAAGCACCTTTAGCTATTTTAGTTAATATGAAATACATAATTTTTCCATAGGGTGACATTTTAAACCTTTCTTTAAGTTGAGTTGAGCGTAACTTATGTAACTCAGCAATACTGTTGTTATATAATATAACTATAGGGTACATTAATTATTATTATTTTCTTTAATACTAAATATTTTTTTTACACTTGGTTATATTTTGTTATCATTAATAACCATCCAAAACATACACTGTAGAAAAAGAATAGAACCTAATGGATAATGGAAAGATCAAAAATCTTGGTACACTATGGTACCCTTATAAGATAAATTTTTTTTGAAGAGGAGAAGAGCACAAAAGGAAGAAGATGACTTCCTGAATATACATTTCTGAACACTGAAATTCATGTGATCCATATATATATACATATATATTTATATTATATGTATATTGTTGTATTAATTAATGTAGTCTCCCTGGATAGAACACTATTGTATCAGCAATATAGAAGATGCAAAAAAGGGTTTGATAGAGTGTGTTCTGGTCTTTCATATAAACTCTGATGTAAAAAGAAATAACTACTCATGTAAAGTATGCATCATGCTTCATCAATGATGAAAAGTTGTCACTTCATATTTTTCTCTTTTGTACTTTTTTTTAAAAAATAAAAAAAAATAGAGGGCTTGTGAATAGAATACTACAAACTCAAAAATATCTTATTATAGAAACCACATCCAGTTGTTGTCTCCTGATGCTGAAAGGCAATTTTTGAAACTAAGATGTGTGCTTCTCATCATCGAGCATACTGACAAGCAGGGCTCTGCTCTAAGTGGAAGCATTGTTGGAGTGCTTAGTTCTGAGCAGGATAACCCTGATCCTACCCTCTTCTCTGCAAAAGGATACATAGTTTGTATACTGTCACTTACAGTACTTAGTGTCCACTTTATTTTGATTTTTGAGGCCCTGTTTACTTAAACCAATTGTCAAATAAGGAGAATAAATTGCATGTAAAAATGATGAATACTTTGCATAATTCACTGGAAGCTATGGTTAATATTTTAGATACAAACCTCCAATATTTTGAAAAATCACTTCAAAAAGAGCATTGTAGAAACAATGTCCTTTGAATATGTTACAGAGTGCATACAACAAGAAGGGACCAGAGCCATTGAGCCAGTTGTCAATCTTAGCTGTGATAATTGATTGGCCTGTGATAGTGGCATTTTCCCTGCTCTGCAAAGAGCATCAGCAGTGTCCCTTACCAACCAGCTTTCTGATGAAGATCCAGCAGTGAGATATGAAAATGTGCTAAACTCTAGCTGGGAACTAGACAAAGTTGAGGGCTGCTTTCCTACTTTAGCTCCTGGATATGCTAGAGGGATTTGAATTGGAAAAGTCAGCGTTATTTGAGAGATGAACTTTTAGATATAAAGTTGATAATCGTGCCCCTGTCTGTGGAATGCCCTCACTACTTGGGAGCTCCCTGGCTTGAAATATGTTCCATAAGATATAACAAGATTGAGATAGCTACTTATGTTATGGCATGGATACGTGACTTTCCTGTGAGAGAAACTATGAGAAGGAACCTTTCTACAGGAAGACTTCTTACGAAGCCTGAAGCAGTGGATACAGTTAACACCAGTATTTAGCATATTACAGAGCATATTTGAAGCCTGTTTATATATTTTCATAACCATTGCTTTTAATAAATATTTGTCACTCAAAGTTGGAGTTCACTGCTGTATATGAATCAACAGAAGTACTAGAAGATATCAGTTGTGAGCAGGGCCTGATCCTGATACACTGGGTTGGTGAGCTAAGTCACTGTCATTCAGCCTACTTCTATCAGCACAAGGGAGTGCTGTCACTATTGTGACACAATTTGTGGAACAGGTTTGTTTGTGATATAAAGAAACAAATAATTGGAACACAATGTACATTTAATAAAAGTGTATCACATACAAATATACACTGAATGAGAATCAGTTATATCTTCAGAATTCTGATTTCACCATTTATTTGTTATTAAGTACTGAGAGTGCCCCCTAGGTCCTGATTTTCAATCAGGAAGACTGTTAACACCAGTATTTCTTACACTTGTTATTTGAAATTTCAGAAGAGGGTTGGCATAGGTTAGAGTACTAATAAAGGGCCTACTCATGTAAGCAACAGCTTGGGTGTTCTTTCTAGCATAAATTATTGTATTAATCACTTTAAGTACTGCACTAAGATGCCCAGGCCATTTTACTCTTAGGGCCCCATGTACTAATGGCAGATGGACAGCTTCTCAACTTGCAAAGCTATCCGCCCGCCTTTGCTACATACGGGCAGCGCATCTGTTCGTCCGCTGGACCATATGTATCATTACACACTCATCGCAGTGTGTAATGCCCACCCCTTCATTCGCGTGACCAATCACATGACTAAAGGGGCTGTCAGTCATCGAGAGCGAGTGAGTGAGCTCTCTGTGATTTTCCCTTGCCACCTCAGAGGTGGCGTAGGGTGTAAGAAGCAGCAGTCTAATGACTGCTGCTTCTTACATTGCAGGAAGCAGACTCGCCCCTGCCCCACAAGGGCTCTACAGCAGCTCTCACTGCTTCGTACATGGAGCCCTTAGAGTGTTTTGCATTTGTTAGATACCCTGACCTTGATCTGTAAATTATATTTATATTTCATCTGTTATACTAGATGCTGTTTATCTCCTAAGTGTACTCTGGTCATAGTTAATTCAGGTAGGTTCGAACAAACAGGCTCTTTAAATCTGATTTGTTCTTTTTTAACCTGGTTAGGGAAACTGTTACAGTAATCCTGGATAGCTCTAAAATCAACACCTCAATTACTACATATGATTATGAATAGTGTTACTTAATGTTTCTGGCATGTTTTTGACACTTATACTGTATATGACTAACTCACTATTATGTTTTACTACAATCTAACATTAATATTTAAACAACTAGGAAGGCTATATTATATGTATCTACTTATACAGCCTTTAATATAGGGAAATCCAGGTTATTAGAATTTCAATGTCTGCATATGTTATATACTCACCGGCCACTTTATTAGGTACACTTTGCTAGTTCCGGGTTGGACCCCCTTTTGCCTTCAGAACTGCCTTAATTCTTCGTGGCTTGGATTCAGCAAGGCTTTGGAAACATGCCTCTGAGATTTTGGTCCATATTCACATGATAATATCACGCAGCTGCTGCAGATTTGTTGGCTGCACATCCATGATGTGAATCTCCCGTTCCACCACATCCCAAAGGAATTGAGATCTGGTGACTGTGGAGGCCATTGGAGTACTGTGAACTCATTGTCATGTTCAAGAAACCAGTTTGAGATGTTTTTAGCTTTGTGACATTGTGCATTATCCTGTTGGAAGTAGCCACCAGAAGATGGGTACACTGTATTTATAAAGGTATGGACATGGTCAGCAACAATACTCAGGTAGGCCGTGGAATTTAAACAATGCTCAGTTGGTACTAAGGGGCACAAAGTGTGCCTAGAAAATATCCCCCACACCATTACACCACCACCACCAGTGGCAGGTGATACAAGGCAGGATGGATCCATGCTTTCATGTTGTTTCCGCAAAATTCTGACCCTACCATCTGAATGTTGCAGCTGAAATCAAGACTCATCAAACCAGGCAACGTTTTGTCCAATTTTGGTGTCCTGTGCAAATTGTAGCCTCAGTTTCCTTTTCTTAGCTAACAGGAGTGGCAACGGGTGTGGTCTTCTGCTGCTGTAGCCCATCTGCATCAAGGTTTGACATGTTGTGCATTCAAAAATTGTATTCTGCATACCTTGGTTGTAACTAGTGGTTATTTGAGTTACTGTTGCCTTTCTATCATCTCGAACCAGTCTGACCATTCTACTCTGACCTCTGACATCAACAAGTCATTTTCTTCCACACAACTGCAGCTCACTAGATATTTTCTCTTTTTCTGACCATTCTCTGTAAACCCCAGAAATGGTTGTGTGTGAAAATCCCAGTAGATTAGCAGTTTTTGAAATACTCAAACCAGCCCATCTGGCACCAACAACTATGCCATGTTCAAAGTCACTTAAATTCCCTTTCTTCCCCATTCTGTTGCTCGGTTTTTACTTCAGAAAGTTGTCTTCACTACATCTAGATGCCTAAATGCATTGAGTTGCTGCCATGTGATTGGCTGATTAGCAATTTGGGTGACCAACCAATTGAACAGGTGTACCTAATAAAGTCGGTGTATATAAAAAAACTTTGCAGTTTTCATTCTCATTGATAATTTTTCCACCAGGGGCGTATTAAGGCCTAGGCCAACAAGGCCCATGCCTAGAGCTCCCTGGGGTGCAGGAAGGAGGTTGAGAGAAGGAGCACTGAGGAGGAGAGAGGGGGTGTGGAATGGGGCTTTTTATAAAACAGAGCACCTATTGTCTGCAAAACTTTGGCATATGGAGGTATATTTTATAGATTTTTAGGAGATTAAACTCAGATCAGTTGAAAAAAAAGTTGATACAAGCAGATACCCTTGAAAAGATTAAACCCCAACACTACCTGCTTTGGTTGCAAAGTATAATAACAATATCATGCTGCATTGGAAAAAGAATCTGCAACAACATAAACAAATTTCAGGCTCCTCCTAATTAAAGTGTATATATATATATATATATATATATATATATATATATATTCATTGTATACTCTCTCTAGAGGTATATACCTTCCTTGCTACACTTTAGCCTCTACAGTTCCATTATACTGTTTTGATGCTACAAATTCTCTCCTTACTATAAGGAATATCAATGCTACAGGTCAGCTAGTTTTGGTGGGGCTTTTTTTTCCTCCTACCTACACACACTTACTGCACTACACACACACACACTCAGCATACACACACAAATATAAAAACATGTGCACTTGAACATGAACATTTCCTTTGGAAATGCCATGGAAAAAAAAAGTGACTTTACCTCCTTACCAAAAAATATTTTGGCCAAAAAAGACCTAAAACCTGTGGAGGTGTGGGTAGTGGGGGGCAGCAAAGTTTTGGGTGTCTAGGGCAGCACAAACCTAAATATGCCACTGCGTTCCATGTATCTTTCCATGTCTGGCTTTCACTGACATCAACTGCAAAACAATTCATTATATACTAACATTATCACCATGGCTAGCCTTGTTGTTTGCAGACTCTATCCCAGATAGGCTCCTCCAAATAATATTTTTTCAGTGAGCTATTAATTTCAGGAAATCTTAGCCATTGTGGCCGATTTATGAAAGTGTCAATCTCGGCGCATTCGCTGGAGTCAAAATGCTCGCTAGACATAGCCAGATATCGCTGATGCAAATCTACATACAACAGCCTTATTTATGAAAAAGTTTGTCAAAAACACGCATGTCAAGTACGGCGCGATGAGCATCAGACTGTTGATAAATAAGAGTCATCAATGTCGTCGATATTCTGTTTTTTCCAACTTTATTAATGCCATTTCATTACTTTCCATGCACATTTCTCTTAAGCTAATCATTTATTTTTCATCTGTTAATGTCGAAGACATAGCTAGAGTTATACCTGAACAAACAATAATATCTCATAGAAAGTTATTTTTCTATTTATTTGTTATACAAATAATCTGAAATGATATTTTCACATTAATTCATGAATTTTTTTTTTTATTTTTTTTTTTTAACAATTTTTATTGAGGGATTATATGATACAGTTGACATGTTTTATAAAAATGAGCAATACAATGACAAGATGGTATTTCAAAAACATGCTTGTAACTCCTGAATAGTAGTCCTCATTTTTCATCCCCTTGAATATCAGTGCAGACCACACATGGGTCTTCCCTATTGTGATATAAACATAAGGATAGGAATTGTATAATAATGATACAGAAAAATAAAAAAGAAAGTGATAACTAAGGGAGGGGGGAAATTTCTGGGATTCAAATATACACATCAAGCAGCAAATGCAACAAATATATGTCTTGATACTCTCAGTGTGGGATACCAACATATATGTCCATAAATGAAATATGTTTGTTAACCTAAATAAACAGAACAATAATAAAGAAAGAGAGACAAAAACACATCATAAGCGGTCATACAATAAATTCATCAGATATGTGTCATAGTTGTCTCAGTGTAGAATGTCATCGAATATGCCCAAGAATGAAATATGTATGACAAGTTATAACCGGGATATGGTAAGAGCTTGGTGTTATGGAAGGATCAGAGGAGGAGAAGAGCACAGCATCCTGTTATTCCAATTAAAACATTCACTCCCATCCTCTTCCAAAACTGATCTTGCACCCTCCTTAATTAGCTCCAAAACTAGATAGCTAACAAATAATATATTGTGCTTGATGAATCCTAGTTTAAGTGAATATACAAGTCAGAGAGCACAAATCTTAATACAGGATAGGCTTGAGGATGTATTATTCTAATTATGGCATCGAAACTATGATGGCAATAAGCATCTTCAGGGCATTTACTCTAATCAGCCTTCTCCTTCATCTATCTATATAACAGGTCATTCCCCAGGTAAAGCGTTGAGGTTTGGGTATTTGGGCTCTTTATCTACCCCTGATCTTTGCATATTAAAGCAAGGTGATCTCCCAGACTGAGCAGGTTCTTATATCGTTAGTACTGTGTGTCATGTATGGCTCATATAATCACTGTACAAACATTACCAACCGGCTAACAAGGTTAAACTAAGAACAGTATAAATCATCTTATAGATTAAAGGATAAATCCTGAACCTAGCAACATACTTTTAAACACTTTATCACAAAATTATTCTGCCTGGCAGTAGCCAGAAACAGTGACTGAGCTGGATAGGAGGATCGTATTTATATGCTATTAGCCCCCTGTATCAAGCTGGCCATAGTAGGCAATGGTGGTATGGGTGTCCATGCGGTAACCTCCGGGCCAATTCAACTGAGTCAGGGAGACAACAAACCCAGTGGTGTTTCGTGTGGCAAATAGAGCATGTACCTCTATTGTGATGTTTAATGTCCCTGGGGAAAGAGCCGGCTTGTAGCCGCGGTCTGTTAATTTCAGTGAAATGTCTCTGACTGTGTGAAGGGTTCCACACAGTAATACTGTCCTGGTTGCTCTCAGTGATTTCCCCTCTCCGGTGCAGCCTAGTCCAATATCTTTAAGCTGGGACCGGAATGCTGTACCCACCACTACTATCTTTTGTGTTGCGGCGCTAGCGGGTGAACCCAGAGGACCCGAGGGTCCCGCACTCACCGGGGGTGGCTCCAGGGGTACTTCCGCTTGGTAAGGCTTTTCATCAAGTTGCGCTTTATTATTCCAGCCTGGAGTAGAAATCGGCCACAGTATGGGCTGTATGGCAACCCTGCGAACTCCAGAAGATAGATCTGTTTCTGATGCGTTCGTCGCATCAGGCAGCTTCTGTGTAGGTCAATAGCAGTAGTAGGGCCCAGTGAACCATTTCAAGGTAAATATTAGCATTTTGAGATCCCTCAGATGTGTATGCCCAAGATAAGTGATACATTTATCAGACATGGCCTAAGTGTATGCAAGATATTAAGTGCCCCTGTTGTGTAGAATCCACGAATTCTAGACATTACGTCTAGATCAAAATATAAGCTAACAGACACATGTGATAATTTAACACCATGGCTCACTGGATTTTGTTTGAAGCTTGATTGGGCACAGGAAAATACAGTTTCTGGCTGAGGAGATGGCTCATGTCACTTGGGTGTGATTTGTCCCCTGCACAGTTTCCAATATGCAACCCCAGGCAAATTAGCATTGCAAGTCTCTATTTGACATAAATAAAAATAAAAATCTTTCAAAAGGAATGTTGCCAGGTTTTCATTTGAGTTTGAAATACTCAAATAACACATACTGTATATGTATGTATGTATTGATCTGGGACATACTATATTGGATAAATGTTTGCTGTATTGAATAATAACTGCATTGGTATATACAAATACTAACCCATTGATTTTAGGATAAACACATTTTTCTCTGTTTTCCAGAAATCTAGTGAAAATTACAGGAGGAACTGATGTGGAGATGGCATCTCTAAATAAGTATCTATATAATAAATGTATAAATGTTGGACTAATTTCAAAATAATATCTGTCCCTTGGTTTTTCAGACAAGATGTGCCATGAATAATAGTCATAAACACAGACATATGTGGATATTTTCTATTTTAACATAGAAATTGGTAAAATAATGATGTTTGGTATCAAATTGTACATGTTCTGTTATGCTAAATGAAATATAGATACTGAAAAGAGAATTTTATTAATGCAAAAAGTTATATAGTATGATAAATAATAACTTTATAAGGATGTAGTAAATTGTTAGTACTGTTTGATGGTGGGGCTGCATTCCTGGGTGTCTGCTGCCACCTATAGATCAGAGACGGCATTACAAGTCAGAGAGGCGTCTCCCAAGATTACCTATGAGATGTTCAGATCCGAAGGGTCAATCATATAATTTCACCAATAATTAAGATAATATAAGCTAAATGCAAGAGGAGAAAAGGAAGGCTGGCTGAACTCTTTGCTAAAGTGTGGTGACTGAAAACTGGTTGCGTGGGAATATAGTCATTTTAAGCAAATTGGGCTACTTCTTCTTATCCACATTGCAAATATCCTTATTTTCATATGAGGTGAAACAAGAAATATTGGAAAGTGAAATATTGATTTGGTCATTTTGGGTGAAGTATACGCGATTGCTAAATATATATATATATATATATATATATATATATTTATATATATATATATATATATATATATATATATATATAGAGAGAGAGAGAGAGAGAGAGAGAGAGAGAGAGAGAGAGAGAGAGAGAGAGAGAGAGAGAGAGAGAGAGAGAACAGTGTGGAAGAAGGGCACTCTCAGGGTTTGTATAGAGACAAATATTTTCTTTATTCTTAGAACATTAATACATGGTCGACGTTGATTTGCTTGTTTGGATCTGTGATTACTGCCAATCGGCAGTTTAAAGATAATACCTGTCCTGATGAAGGCCCAACTGAGGGCCGAACTGTCAACCATGTATTAATGTTCTAAGAATAAAGAAAATATTTGTCTCTATACAAACCCTGAGAGTGCCCTTCTTCCACACTGTTCTCTAACTATCTCTCATAAGGATTGCACCCAGGTTGTGGCTGCCCCACCTGGTTGGAGTGCTGGGCTATATGCTATTTGGACTTTTGATATATATATATATATATATATATATATATATATATATATATATATATATATATATATATATATATATATATATATATATATATATATATATAAAATATTTAAATCAAAGGTATTTAGTAACTATAACTAAACTGCAGTTAGCAGATTTAAAAGGGCATTTTGAATTTTAACCTTGTGTTTCAAAGCCTGTGTATTTTAAAACTAATTATTAAGGCTAAGTATATATATATATATATATATCTTGATAAATAAAGACCTGCACTCCAATCCTCAAATATTTGAGTGAGCAGCCACCAGGGTGCTATATCAAAGATATACAAAAACAGTCACTTATAAGTTAGCACTCACTGGGTTTAAAAATAAAACATAGCTTTTATTGTAGAATTTTCAAAGATTAAAACGATCCCATGACGTTTCGGTGCCAACCAGCACCTTTATCAAATGGTTCAAACAGTTCCTTCAGGGAGATGACAAAGCCTGATAGCCAAAGGGAAAAACAGGTTTTATTTTTAAACCCAGTGAGTGCTATCTTATTAATGACTGTTTATGTATAATAGATAATATATATATATATATATATATTAGAATTTACTTTATTGCTGCTAAAGAATTTATTTCAGCTTAGATAAATTGGCATTTAAACTGATTGTTTACATTAAGAATATATATACTTCTGGTGTTCTAATTAGAATTGTATTAGAATCATTGTGGGTTAAATAACTTAAATTGTGGATAAGGTTAATGGATAAGATCATTTTTATGATCTTTGCATAGCATATTATAACAGTTTAAAAGTGTATAGTTTGATTGATCTCTGGTCTTTTATAAATATAATTCAATGTGTCTATAAATTTTAACTAATTAAAAGAATTTAGGAATTTACATTAATTTTAATTGTTTTGTATATGCATTTTTTTGGGGTTTTATTTTAAATAATAATTATTAAATATATTGTATTATAACCCTGCCATATACTGACACACCCCTACCCAGGTGTTAAAAATGGACTTGCATATAAGATGACATTTCTTAATGAAAATGAAATTCCAGAGAAGGAAGAAAAACACTGAAAATAGCATGACAGTAAAGAGGTGATTTTAATTTCTGCTGTATCTGATTCATGACAGTTTAATGTTAGGTAGACTATCCCTTTGAACTATTATTTTAAGATTATATTGAATCAAACATCATTCTGTTATTAAAATCATTGTCAAAAATATTACACTGTGTGGTCTAATATCATCATCAATGTTTATCTTTAATACTAATTTCACATATACATACTTTCAAAGTATAATATACAATGTAACAAATGGCCCTTACAAGTTCTGATGAGTGATCAATTACTCAATATATGAGCAATTTGATTAGTTAGTAATAGTAGAATATGTATATTTCAATCATATTGGCTGATTTAATTAATCATATGATTATGCATTTACCAATAAGAAGTTGTGGAAAATTTTACTAGTTTGTGGGTTGTTTAGGAGTTTGAGTATTGGGTAAAATTTGGTGCGAAAAGTGATCCATCAAATTTGGTGTGAAGTGGAGAGTGGGACTTGTATTACATGCATTAAACATGGTGCAAATAGATTTATCCAAAAAAGGAAGTTAGCTATATTATGCAATGTATTTATTTCATTTCTATCCCTATATCTACTAGTGCACCAAATATGAAGCAATACTTCACACCAAATTTGAACCAATAATATTGCCCCTTGCTTTGTAATGAAAGACAAAGATGTAACATAATCCATAAGTAGGGTAACATCTCCCTACTTGATTTTATTTAGTAATAAGGGCTAAATAAAATCAACTTAAAAGGACATGAAACACATATTTTGTCTTATGATTTAGAAAGCGTATACAATTTTAATAAAGTTTCTAATTTACTTTTATTATCTAATATGCGTCATTGTCTTGCAGCATCGAATATAATCTTTCTGTGTTTTCAGACTCCCATTAATTTCTATAGCATTCGCGGCCTCAAAGGTGGTGGTTTGAACGATAGGTATGCTACGTCGGAATAGACGCGAGCGTACCTGTTGAATGTTTGATAAATTGGCAAGAGGTTCAGATAGAGTCGAATGTGATTGCAGATGATCAGTATTCCACTTGAATAACACAAGCAAAGATCTGCGTCGGATTGATATCATGGGAATGTATATTACATTACACATTTCAATATTTGACGATCTTGACGCTTTGTTAACTATGGCGGATAAAATTTGACACAGGATTCCAGCGTATTATCAGTTGACACATTGATAAATTGGCCCCATTGCCTCTTTTCTGACAGAGAACATTTTGCTTTGCTGACATAATGTGCAACTTTGTTGTAGAGAAAAAATTGATTGACTGAGAACATATTTTATTAATTGAGCACATCCATCATGTTTAAAACATGGTCCTCTGTCAAGTAGATTATATATACTTATTTTTTTTCTTTTAAAGAGACATTAAACACTAAGGGTTAGATTACAAGTGGAGCTCTAAATTATCGGGGGCGTGCAGATGGGCAAATTTGCCTGTTTGCGAGCGTGCAATAATTAATCAGCCATTACAAGTGGATGGTTATTGCTACCGTGACCTTGCAGTAGCAATAAGCATTTATAAAGTTAACCAAACATCAGATCTCTGGTTTGTTTTATAAATGTGCCCCAAATGGCCCTAAAATATAGTCTAGCATATTTTATTAAAAGATAATCACCTAGATTACAAATTGTGCACTAAACCCAGTGCATAAAGAATGCAAACAAATAAACACTATCAAAGCGCTGCCATTACAAGTTACTGAAAAACCGCCTTGTGCTGTGCGTTATGGTGCGATAAGCTTTATAACACACAAAAGCCAAGGGCTGAGTTTATGTGCTTGTGCACACTTTCCCCCATAGACATCAATGGGGAGAAAGTGTTAGTAAAAAACTAACACCTGTGATCACAGAATGGAGATCACATAATGCAACCTCATTGATGTCTATGGGGAAAAGAAAGTTACGTTTAAACCTGATACCCTAACATAAACCCCTAGTCTAAACACCCCTTATCTGCTGCCCCCCCAACATCGCCAACACTAAATAAAACGATTAACCCCCTAAACCACCGCACCTGACATCACTGACACTAATTAAAATTAATAACCCCTAAATCCCTCACATTGGTACTAATAAACTAAACCTATTAAGTCCAAAACTGCCAGCCCCCAAATCAGTACTAATAAACTAGACTTATTTACCCCTAAAACACCAGCCCCCCCCCACATCACAACACACTCAATTTAACTATTAACCAATAAACCCCCCTAACTTTAAATTAAACTTACAATATAACTATCATTAAATAAATAAAAACGTACCAGTGAAATAAAAAAAAAACTAAGTTTAAACTATTAATTAAACTAGCATTAATATGTTAAATAAATAAAGAAATGAAAAATAAAAAAACCTAAAATTACAAAATTATAAAATCCTAACATTACAATTAAAAATAAAAAACCTAACATTACAATTTTATAAAATCCTAACACTACAAATAAAAATAAAAAAACTAACATTACAAAAAAATAATAAACACTAACATTATGAAAAATAAAATAAATCTAAGATTACAAAAAATAATAAACAAAATTATCAAAAATAATCAAAATTATACCTAATCTAATAGCCCTATAAAAAATAATAAAAATAAAATAAAAAAAAAACACCCCCTAACAATAAACTACCAATAGCCCTTTTGTAGGGCATACCTTAGCTTAGGTTTTTTTTAGACTTAGGTTTTTTATTTTGTGGGGTTGGTTGGGTGGGGGGGGAGGGGTTACTGTTGGGGGACTTTGTAATTTTTTGTAGGTAAAAGAGCTATTGGTAGTTTATTGTTTGGTTAGGGGTTGTTTTTATTTGGGGGGTTGTTTTAGATTAGGTGTAATTTTTATTATTTCGATAATTTAATTTATTAATTTTTGTAATCTTAGATTTTTTTATTTTTTGTATTGTTAGTGTTTATTATTTTTTCTAATGTTAGTATTCTGTATTTTTAATCGTAGTGTTAGGATTTTATAATTTTGTAATGTTAGGTTTTTTTATTTTTCGTTTCTTTCAATTATTTAAAATAGTAATGTTAGTTTAATTTTTAGTTTAAACTTAGGTTTTTTTAATTTCATAGGTAAGTTTTTATTTATTTAAAGATGGTTATATTGTAAGTTTAATTTAAAGTTAGGGAGGTGTGTTGCAATGTAGGGAGCCGGAGGATTAGGTGTTAATAGGTTTCGTTTATTAGTGGGGGACCGGTATTTTAGGGGTTAATAGTTTTATTATATTGTTGGCGAAGAGGAGTGCCGGCGGTTTAGGGTTAATTAGATTTATTTAGTGCTGGCTATGTGGGTGGGCAGCGGTTTAGGGGTTAATAATTTTAATATAGTATTTACGATGCGGGTGGGTGGAATTTTTTTATTGGTTAATAGGTAGTTTATGAGTGTTAGTTTAGTTTGAAACATTTTAGTTAGGAGTTTTGTGAAACATTTTTGTTTTGCAAAATCCCTAACTACTGGTCTCAGATCGCGGAATGGGTCGTAAGACCGCTGCTCCTTAACTCATCTGCCACCTCTGAGGTGGTAGACAGCAATCATCCCCATCAGATACGATTAGGTTGAATGACACCCCCTGCTTGTGCAATATTAAATGCTGACAGCATATGCTGTTGGCATTTAGCGATGTCGGGCGGACATGATCCGCTACAGCAGATCATGTCCGTCTGGCAGTTAATATATCAGCCTCTTAGTGTTTTTCTAAACAATGGGAGCTGCCATGTTGTAACTTAGGTTACTTTCTCTGCTCTGGTCAATTAGGGATAGTTATAAGTATGTCATTAGAGTATGCAGCCAATGAAGGTGTGTATTTTAACAGTGTTCTGAACTTTCATTTCTAAATGTGACTGAAAAGTCCACAATTTCAGAATTGAATTACAGGAAAAGGGGACAAAGTAAATAATCAAAGTATATTGCAGAGTTTATATATATATATATATATATATATATATATATATATATATATATATATATATACTGTATATATATATATATATATATAGTGATGTCATGAATTGTTCGCTGGTGAATAGTTCCCGGCGAACATAGCTTGTTCACGTTCGCCGCGGCGGGCGAACATATGTGATGTTCGATTCGCCCCCTATTCGTCATCATTGAGTAAACTTTGACCCTGTATCTCACAGTCTGCAGACACATTCCAGCCAATCAGCAACAGACACTCCCTCCCAGACCCTCCCAGCTCCTGGACAGCAGCCATTTTAGATTCATTCGGAAGCTGCTTTCTTAGTGAGAGGAGGGACAGTGTAGCTCTACTGATTTAATAGGGAAATTGATAGCTAGGCTAGTGTATTCAGTGTCGACTACAGTCCTGAAGGACTCATCTGATCTCTGCTGTAAGGACAGCACCCCAAAAAGCCCTTTTTAGGGCTGCTTTTTTTTCCTGTGTAATCTAATTGCAGTTGCTTGCCTGCCAAGCCACTTGCCCAGTGCCACCACTCATATCTGGTGTAACAGTAGTGTAAATAATTAAAAAAAAAAAGTTTTTTGACTGTGAAACATCAGTCTGCTAGTGTAATCTAATTGCAGTTGCCTGCCTGCCAGCGTGTGTGCCAGGCCCACTTGCCCAGTGCCACCACTCATATCTGGTGTAACAGTAGTGTAAATAATTTAAAAAAAAAAAAAACTTTTTTAACTGTGAAACATCAGTCTGCTAGTGTAATCTAATTGCAGTTGCCTGCCTGCTAGCGTGTGTGCCAGGCCCACTTGCCCAGTACCACAACTCATATCTGGTGTAACAGTAGTGTAAATAATTTAAAAAAAAAAACTTTTTTGACTGTGAAACATCAGTCTGCTAGTGTAATCTAATTGCAGTTGCCTGCCTGCCAGCGTGTGTGCCAGGCCCACTTGCCCAGTGCCACCACTCCTATCTGGTGTAACAGTAGTGTAAATAATTTAAAAAAAAACTTTTTTGACTGTGAAACATCAATCTGCTAGTGTAATCTAATTGCAGTTGCCTGCCTGCCAACGTGTGTGCCAGGCTCACAGCGCATACTGTGACCACTTGACCAGTGGCACCACTCATATCTTGTTTAATAGTAGTGTAAGTGTACATTTAAAAACAAAAAAAAAAAATTTGGACTGTGAAACATCAGTCTGCTTTTTTGTGTCAGGCTCACAGCGTACACTGTGCCCACTTGCCCAGTGCCACCACTCATATCTTGTTTAATAGTAGTCTAAGTGTACATTTAAAAAAAATGACAGGCAGAGGCAGGCCACCCCACAGGTGCCGTCGTGGTCGTGGTGCTGAACTCTTGAACTCTTACTATTCTACCCTTAATCTATATAAGCAACATTACTTCTCTACTCTTATCTCTACTCTTTCTTCAAACCTAAAACGTCTCTTCTCCACATTCAATACTCTTCTCCGCCCACCCACACCTCCCACAACAACCTTTTTTTTTTTTGCCAGCTACTTCAACAACAAAATCAAATCCATCAGAAATGAAATCAGCTCTCAACATACTACCGGTCTCCCACACAATCATCCAAAAACCCACATAGCCATAAATTTAGCTCTTTTGCTCCTGTTACAGAGAAAGACATTTCTGCCCTTATACTATTCTCTCACCTCACTACCTGTCCCCTTGACCCCATCCCCTCACAACTACTCCCCTCCCTCTCTTCTACCTTTACCCCTATAATCACACACACATCTTCAACCTCTCCCTCTGCATTGGTATAGTTCCCACATCTCTTAAACATGCATTAGTCCCACCTATGCTCAAAAAACCTTCTCTCGATCCAACCTCCCCATCCAACTACCACCCTATTTCCCTACTCTCTCTTGCCTCAAAGCTTCTTGAAAAGCTAGTATATGCATGTCTATCCCATTTCCTTACATTAAACTCCCTCCTTGATCCACTGCAATCTGGATTTCGCCCCTTTCACTCAACAGAGACAGCAATTGTTAAGGTTACCCACAACCTACTTACAGCAAAATCCAAAGGCCACTTCTCTCTACTTATCCTCCTTGATCTATCTGCAGCCTTTGATACTGTTGACCACTCTATTTTGCTCCATACCCTCAAATCCTTCAGCATCTGCAACACAGCTCTCTCTTGGTTCTCTTCCTATCTGTCTAACCATACCTTTAGTGTGGCCTTCTCTGGGGCATCCTCTGCCCCGTTACCTCTTTCTGTTGGGGTACTGCAAGGCTCTGTCCTCGGTCCCCTTCTCTTCTCAATCTACACGTCTTCATTAGGTTCCTTAATAAAGTCCCACAGGTTTCGCTATCATCTGTATGTCGACGATACCCAAATCTACCTCTCGGCACCAGAACTGTCTCCTTCCTTGCTAACCCGTGTCACTAACTGTCTCTCTCATATCTCATCTTGGATGTCCTCTCACTACCTCAAGCTAAACCTCTCCAAAACTGAGCTCCTTATTTCCCCCCCTTCTTCCAAAATCTCCACACCGCATTTCTCTATAACTGTTGATAACTCCATCATTACCCCAACCTCACATGCCCGATGTCTTGGGGTCACAATTGACTCAGATCTTTCTTTCACTCCTCACATTCAGTCCTTGGCTAAAGCCTGCCACTTCCAACTTAAAAACATTGCTAAAATCAGACATTTCCTTATACAAGACACAACTAAGATTTTAAACCTCTCTCTCATCCTTTCCCGCCTTGACTACTGCAACTCCATCCATTCTGGTCTCCCTAGCTGCCACCTAGCTCCTTTACAATCCATAATGAATGCCTCTGCCAGACTCATCTTCCTTACACGTTGCTCTTCATCTGCCGCACCTCTATGCCAATCCCTTCACTGGCTTCCTCTTGCCTCCAGGATTAAACACAAAATTCTCACACTGACACATAAAGCCCTCAATTGCATTGCTCCCCCCTACATCTCAGACCTTGTCTCCAGATACTCTTCCTCCCGACCCCTTCGCTCCGCTCATGATCTCCTTCTCTCCTCCTCTCTTGTTACCTCCTCACATTCCCGTTTACAAGATTTCTCCAGACTGGCTCCCAACTTCTGGAACTCTCTGCCTCGCTCCACAAGACTCTCCCCTAGTTTTAAAAGCTTCAAGTGCTCCCTGAAGACTCTACTATTCAGGGACGCTTACAACCTACACTAACCTTCCTATCTCCACTGCTTTCCCTTTAAACCCCATAACATGTAAGCCTATGAGCCCAGCTGTTTGTAGTCCACCTTCATAAGAGCCGACTACAACAGTGCAACTCTCGGCAGGACCCTCTACCCATTTGATCCCTGTAATTGCTTTTATATACCACCTATGTTCATAGTGCTGCGGAACCTGTTAACGTTTTACAAATACCTGATAATAATAATAATAATAAAATATATCAGTGTTTGTTAGCTTTTCCTCTTTCTTTCTGTTTCTGATTCTCATTGTAGGGATATTAATAATTTTTTAGTCATAGTCTTGTGCTGGATAATAGTATCCCAATTTGGCAACGTTGTGTTTTGTATAGGACACTCATATTTGCTATACTAGTAGTGCTGATATGTACATAGTTTCATATATATATGAAATATACGATATGATATATACAATTTATTATTTTATATAACCATCTCAAAATGTTTAATATCCCTTTAAAACAGACCCAGCAGATTCAAACTATACCACTATTTTATGTATATATCATAACATGAAAAATCTACAACAGAAAGTTGGAAAATTGCATATTTTTATTAAATTAAAGTTCTAAACAATAGTCTGTGCGGGTGTTTTTCTTCTTAACCCTATAGTCAGACCTTTATGTATAGTTATATTATTTTGACATGTACTTAGACTATATACTTTAATCTTGATGGGCACAGTGTTTTATTTTACAATGTGTTTGTCGTTTACATTTTCATAAGATCTTACAATATTCTTGTGGTGTGGTCATCATACATGCTTCAGTTTCTTGTTGATGAATCGGGATCCTTTCTCTCTAAAATCTGATGCAATCCTATGCACACTGAATATACATTTAGAACTGTATATTAGAGCCTCAAAAAGACATTGTGGGGTAGATTTAACAACAGTCAAGCAGACATGATTCACTGTAGCAAATCATGTCCACTCAACCTCGCTAAATGCTGACAGCATACACTGTCAGCATTTAACATTGCACAAGCATTTCTGGTGAAATGCTTGTGCAATGCCGCCTCCAGTTCACTGGCGGCCAATCGGATCGGAATGATTTCAGTCCCCATTCTAAAAGGTTGTGGACAAGTTAAGAAGTACCGATCTTAAGACTGCTGCTACTTAATTTCCGTTTCAGATGGACCTGAAATGATGGGGCTCAAAAGCACCATTTACTGCTTAATAAATGGAGCCCTATATGTTAACTAGTCTTAAAAGTAACCTCATGACTGCATTGTCTTCACATTTAGGGAAATAGATGAACAGTTTGGTTGGAAAATTTACTTTCTTGTTTTTACAGGTTGGTCAAACCCTTTTGGGTGTTTTAATTTAATTTTTACAATAACTGAGAACTGGTTTCTACAGCTATCCAAACACAAGTCTACAACCACTGTGGTAATATCATTATTATAACATCACAAGATTGCAAATTCAGATTAATATTTAGCATACATCCACAATCACATCTGCTAAATATCAGAGCATATTAAAGGGTCACATTTACTCAATTAGATAATCTCCAATATAATTTGTTTAGTTGAGTAAGCTTCCAGTATCAGTTAAGGAAAACTGAACTATAAAGCGGAGGCATATGGCATTAGTCAAGGTAGTTCTCTTAAGCAGAGTAGTCACATACATTTTAAAGCAATATGTAAATCTAAGGAATGTAATGATGTCTTAATTACTTTAATTTTGGGAGCTCTTTGCTTGGATCAAAATTGCAAAGCATGAAAGCATCAACAAATTTCAGCTCCAGAGATTCTTTGGTGTGTTGCTTTTTAAGATTTAGCCTGAACTAAGACCCATATTAGTGAGAGCAAAATATATTGTATATACTTTTTGTGCTATATTTATGATCCCTTTAAATATTTGACATCAGTATTTCACTAAAGCAGAAAACTACTGAAAAGTAGCTCGGAAAACAAAGAAGCATTCTGTTTAGTCCAGGTAGAACTGCAATACTAAATGTACTTAATTAATTTAATAAAAGTACAGTCTGTTAGTCCTGCGAGATTTATTAATTCTGTTTTATTGCTATATATCTTGATGTACATTTTACTTGAAACCAGGTGTTTGTATATTGAACTTGTAAGCACTGTGGGGAGGTAAGTATCCACAGCTGGAACTTTATGTTTCACACATTTTCATGTTTCAGTCGAGGAGCTTAACCCAAAGGAAAAACTGTTAATATACTACAAGGATGCAAAACAAAGCCGCTATAGACATTGCAGGCTGACAGATAATTTGCATAAGATGGTTAAAAAATGGCAAACCATTTAGAAAATAGAAAAACCTTAAAATACTAGACATGCCATGTATACATATTTTGTAATAGTTTTATGTATATTATTTTAGTACCATACATTTCCCAAACCATAAAAATATGTTAATAATTTAAATGAACTATCAATTTAAATTAACATATGCAAACAATTGTTTACATAGGGTAAGATTACTAGAGGCACGGTAACAGTTAGGTGTGAACGATATTGGTTTTATTGTGGCTGTTTGCGCACATCAGAAGGCGCACTCATATAACAAGTTGAAAGTAAATGCGAATGCATAAGCACAATCATGATTTATGCTAGAATAATTACTGCAAACTCAGAGCTCTGGTTATCTGTTACGTAAAACAAAAAAGTGTCACAAAACACATTAAAAATATATTAAAAAGTACAGTTACACTTATGATAACACTATCTTATAAAACATATTTAAAAATAATATTGCACAAAGAAGTTATAAGAGACCAAGAGTTACAGGCAGTTAACCCCAGACAGGTCTGGGTGCAAGGCCCATAGGGAAAATTACAAAACAAATTAATACAGCACACAGAGAAAGTCCAGCACTCACAAGCTCACAGCTAAGATTAAAAGCAAAAATGTGGGGAGGCCTAGCTAACTATGGAGCTGGCTGGATGCAGGAGTCTGCCTTTGACTCTGGGGACAGTGCAGCTTCCTGAAAGTGCTATTGTGCACCAAGGGCTGTGCATGTTGCAGGGTCATAGGATGTGTACCCAGTCCGGTCTGAGAGTGCATTCCCCTTCCGTGTTTTGTATATGTCTAGGGTGATTACATAAGCCTGTGCACCGTTCACTTGTTCCCAGTTTGTTGGATTGAGAGCTTGCATTATGTGGCTGCTTAAGGACTCAGGTTTTGGAAGAGACCTTGACTTGGTACCTGGGCTTATCCCATTTGGCCAGATGCGGTAACTAACTCTCCATTTTTGCTTTTAATCTTAGCTGTGAGCTTATTAGTGAGTGCTGGACTTTCTCTGTGTGCTATACCTATATATATATATATATATATATATATATATATATATATATATATATATATATATATATATATATATATATATATATATATATAGGAGAGAGAGATTTATATTTTACCAAAAACCATCAAATATACATAAAATTATCTATTTAGGAATAAAAACAACATTGGAATGCGAAATATTAATATTCGGGTTAGCGCACTTGAGAAAATGTGATTGGGGTAGAGTGTTAGGTTTTTTTGCCACTTTTCAAGGTACTTTGAAATATATGGGGAATACGAAAACTTTTTTTACTTTCAACTTGTAATGCAAGCGCTACCCAACGTGTGCAAAAAGCTTACTTCTAGCGGAGCTAACGCACAAGCTGAAGCGATAAATAGCACTCCACTCATAGAAGCCTATTTATCATAGGTCTTGCGGATCTGATCCGACAGTGCGGATCAGGTCCGCAAGACCTCGCTGAATGCGGAGAGCAATACGCTCTCCATATTCAGCATTGCACCAGCAGCTCACAAGAGCTGTTGGTGCAATACCACCCTCTGCAGACCCGCGGCCAATCGGCCGCCAGCAGGGGGTGTCAACGCGATCGTACTCGCTGTGACCACTGCTTCATAACTGCTGTTTCTGGTGAGTCTGAAGACTCTCCAGAAACACGGGCCCACAAGCTCCTTACAGAGCTTGATAAATGGGCCCCATAATCTATCACATAATGTATCTGTCCCTAAATTGCCCTCAATAGATGAGATTAGATAAACAAAACATAGGTTTCAACACAGTGTCACCTTTTGCTTTATAACAATTTTAATTTTTAAATTACATTTACTGTGGCTATACATGATGCAACAAATTGTTTTATATAATAATCTCAAAGCAATAATGTCCCTTTAAGATTACAAGTGGCATACCAATTGTTTTGCGCCAGCGATACTGGGTATATTGCGGTTGTTTGTGCATGTCAGAAGGAGCATATTGTGTATTACAAGTTAAAAGTAAATGATAACGCATGTGCATGATCGCAGTTTACGTTCATCAGGTTAGAGTGTCTTTAGAGCTCTGATTATCTGTTACGCAAAAAATACTTCAAAAATACATTTAAAAGTACAATTGCAATCATAATAACACTTGGCTAGATTACAAGTTTTGCGTTAGAGGCTGTGCGGTGCTAACGAGCAGTTTTCCCTCACCGCTCACTTACCTACAGCGATGGTATTACGAGTTTTCAGAAAATCGTTGTTAAAAGACAAGAAGTGAGCGTTGAGCAAAATTTTGCTCCAAATCTCACTCCAATACCAGCGCTGCTTAAGTCAGCAGTGAGCTGGTGTAACGTGCTTGTGCACAATTTCCCCATAGGAATCAACGGGGAGAGAGATGGCTGAAAAAAAGTCTAACACCTGCAAAAAAGCAGCATAAAACTCCTTAACGCAGCCCCATTGATTCCTATAGGGAAACACATTTTATGTCTACACCTAACACCCTAACATGAACCCTGAGTCTAAACACCCCTAATCTTACACTTATTAACCCTTAATCTGCTGCCCCTGACATCACCGACACCTGCATTATAATTATTAACCACTAATCTTCCTCTCCGTACACCTCCGCCACCTACATTATACTTATGAACCCCTAATCTGCTGCCCCCAACATCACCGAACCTTACATTATATTTATTAACCCTTACTCTGCCTCCCCCGATGTCGCCACCACCTACCTACACTTATTAACCCCTAATCTGCCGCCCCCATTATGGCAGCCACTATAATATACATATTAAACTCTAAACCGCTGCACTCCTGCCTCGCAAACATTAGTTAAATATTATTAACCCCTAATCTGCCAGCCCTAACATAGCCGCCACCTACCTACATTTATTAACCTCTAATCTCCCACCCCCAACGTCGCCACCACTATATTAAAGTTATTAACCCCTAAACCTAAGTCTAACCCTAAACCTAACACCCCCTAACTTAAATATAATTAAAAGAAATCTAAATAAATATTCCTATCATGAACTAAATTATTCCTATTTAAAATTAAATAAATACCTATAAAATAAACCCTAAGATAGCTACAATATAAATAATAGTTACATTGTAGCTATCTTAGGATTTATTTATATTTTACAGGCAAGTTTGTATTTATTTTAACTAGGTAGAATAGGTACTAAATAGTTATTAACTATTTAATAACTACCTAGCTTAAATAAATACAAAAGTACCTGTAAAATAAAACCTAGCCTAAGTTAAAAGTTTTCCTAACACTCCACTATAATTAAATTAATTCCCTAAATTAAATACAATTAAATAAAATTAGCTAAAGTACAAAAACAAACAAACACTAAATTACAGAAAATAATAAACAAATTACAAGATTTTTTAACCTAATCTAATCCCCTTAACAAAATAAAAAAGCCCCCCAAAATAAAAAAGCCCCCCAAAATAAAAAAGCCCTACCCTACACTAAATAACAAATAGCCCTTAAAAGGGCCTTTTGCGGGGCATTGCCCCAAAGTAATCAGCTCTTTTACCTGTAAAAAAAATTACAAATCCCCCCCCAAACATTAAAACCAACTACCCACACAACCAACCCTACTCTAAAACCCACCCAATACCCCCTTAAAAAAACCTAACACTAACCCCTTGAAGATCACCTTACCGGAAGAAGTCTGACTCTTCATCCAACCGGGCCAAAGTCCTCAATGAAGCCAGGAGAAGTCTTCATCCAAGCCAGGCGAAGTGGTCCTCCAGACGGGCAGAAGTCTTCATCCAGACGGCATCTTCTATCTTCATTCATCCGGTGCGGAGCGGGTCCATCTTCAAAAAAATGCCAGACTACGTGATATTGTTTTAACATTCCCCTCCTATACCAGAGACACGATGGATGTGCTAAGCAAAATTGAAGAAATATCATTGGATGATTAGACCTTTTTGGCTACATTTGACATAGAATCCAGATATACTTCAATAGAATATAAGTGGGAATGTCATGCTGTTGCATTTTTCCTTAAAATTGAATCAGCAGAATGTATCTCAAAAATGACTTTATAATAAAGTTGTTAAGATTTGTAATTTCTTTGTATTTCATGATACGTTTTTCTTACAGAACTGTGGCACAGCCATGGGGACTGCATGTACTCCCACCTATGCACATATCTATTTAGGTTGATGGGAACGAGAACTGGAATTTGGTGAAAACATGGAACAGTTCAGAGAGCACATATTATTATGGCTGAGATATATCGATGACGTGTTCATTGTGTGGAGGGGAGAAGAGAATTTGTTTAAAATTTTATTGGAAAATTGAATTGCAATAACCTTAATCTGAGAATGACTTTTGAAATTAGTTATGAAAAAGTAAACTTTTTGGACTTGACGGACTTGACCATTTTGAAAGGATATGTTTGGGAAGGTAAAAACAGATCTGCTTCATAAAGAAATGGCCACAAACTTTGTCCTTGCTATCACAGTGCCCATCATGCATACGCTCTCGGCATTTATGATTGCACCAGCAGTTCTGGTGAACTGCTGGTGCAATACTGTCCCCTGCAGATTCGCGGCCAATTGGCTGCTAGCAGGGGGTGTCAATCAGCCTGATCATATTGGATCGAGTTGATTTCTAGCGATGTCTGTCTGCTGCCTCATAGCAGGCGGACAGGTTATGGAGCAGTGGTCTTTAGCAGCTCGCCAGAAACACGGGAGCTTGATAAATAGGCCCCCATATGTCAACTAAAAAGGCTATTCCTTTTGGTGAATTTTTGCGATTACGCAGAAATTGCTCTGAAAAACAGATATTCAAAGAACCTAAAACAAAGACTGAAGGAATATCCAAATAGGGTCCTTCGAAAAGCATATCATAGAGCTCTACATACACCTAGATTGGATTTGTTACAACCAAAACAGAGACAGAGTTCAGATAAACAAATTAGATTTATTAGCACTGATGCCCATTACAAGATTGCTAAAATTCTTGATAAACATCTGTATATATTGCATACTGATGAAGACATGGCCAAAAGTGTGGCGACAACGTGGACATCAGCTGGAGAAGGGCACCAACTGTTAGAGATAAGAATGTGAGGAGTCACTTTGTGATACACATTGCAAAGAGAAAAGAAAATCTCAAATGCACATATCCATGTGGCTCATGCAAATACTGGCCTAGATTTGGAGTTTGGCGGTAGCCTTGAAAACCAGCGTTAGAGGCTCCTAACGCTGGTTTTAGGCTACCTCCGGTATTTGGAGTCAGTCAAAAAAGGGTCTAACGCTCACTTTTCAGCCACGACTTTTCCATACCGCAGATCCCCTTACGTCAATTGCGTATCCTATCTTTTCAATGGGATTTTTCTAACTCCGGTATTTAGAGTCGTGTCTGAAGTGAGCGTTAGAATTCTAATGACAAAACTCCAGCCGCAGAAAAAAGTCAGTAGTTAAGAGCTTTCTGGGCTAACGCCGGTTCATAAAGCTCTTAACTACTGTGCTCTAAAGTACACTAACACCCATAAACTACCTATGTACCCCTAAACCGTGGGTGGTGGGTTGTAATGTTGGGGGGGGGGGTATTGTATGTTTTTTTTTACAGGCAAAAGAGCTGAACTTCTTGGGGCATGCCCCGCAAAGGGCCCTGTTCAGGGCTGGTAAGGTAAAAGAGCTTTGAACTTTAGTAATTTAGAATAGGGTAGGGCATTTTTTATTTTGGGGGTCTTTGTTATTTTATTAGGGGGCTTAGAGTAGGTGTAATTAGTTTAAAATTGTTGTAATATTTTTCTTATGTTTGTAAATATTTTTTTATTTTTTGTAACAGTTCTTTTTAATTTGTTGTACTTTAGTTAGTTTATTTCATTGTAGTTATTTGTAGGTATTGTATTTAATTAATGTATTGATAGTGTAGTGTTAGGTTTAATTGTACGTAATTGTAGGTATTTTATTTAATTAATTTAATGATAGTATAGTGTTAGGTTTAATTGTAACTTAAGTTAGGATTTATTTTACAGGTAATTTTGTAATTATTTTAACTATTTTAGCTATTAAATAGTTCTTAACTATTTAATAGCTATTGTACCTGGTTAAAATAAATACAAAGTTACCTGTAAAATAAATATTAATCCTAAAATAGCTATAATATAATTATAATTTATATTGTAGTTATATTAGGATTTATTTTACAGGTAAGTATTTAGCTTTAAATAGGAATAATTTATTTAATAAGAGTTAATTAATTTTGTTAGATTTAAATTATATTTAAGTTAGGGGGGTGTTAGTGTTAGGGTTAGACTTAGCTTTAGGGGTTAATACATTTATTAGAATAGCGGTGAGCTCCGGTTGGCAGATTAGGGGTTAATAATTGAAGTTAGGTGTCGGCGATGTTAGGGAGGGCAGATTAGGGGTTAATACTATTTATTATAGGGTTAGTGAGGAGGATTAGGGGTTAATAACTTTATTATGATAGCGGTGCGGTCCGCTCGGCAGATTAGGGGTTAATAAGTGTAGGCAGGTGGCGGCGACGTTGTGGGGGGCAGATTAGGGGTTAATAAATATAATATAGGGGTCGGCGGTGTTAGGGGCAGCAGATTAGGGGTACATAAGGATAATGTAAGTAGCGGCGGTTTACGGAGCGGCAGATTAGGAGTTAAAAATAATATGCAGGGGTCAGCGATAGCGGGGGCGGCAGATTAGGGGTTAATAAGTGTAAGGCTAGGGGTGTTTAGACTCGGGGTACATGTTAGGGTGTTAGGTGCAGACGTAGGAAGTGTTTCCCCATAGCAAACAATGGGGCTGCGTTAGGAGCTGAACGCAGCTTTTTTGCAGGTGTTAGGTTTTTTTTTCAGCTCAAACAGCCCCATTGTTTCCTATGGGGGAATCGTGCACGAGCACGTTTTTGAGGCTGGCCGCGTCCGTAAGCAACTCTGGTATCGAGAGTTGAAGCTGCGTTTGGAGCCTAACGCTGACATTATATGGACTCTCAATACCAGAGTTATTTTAAAGGAGCGGCCAGAAAAAAGCCAGCGTTAGATACGCGGGTCGTTACCGACAAAACTCTAAATCTAGCCGACTGTGTGGAAATTGACATTTTCCCAAAGGGAAAAAAATACATGAGATCTATACAATTGTAGAACAAACAACATTGTGAATTGTTTGGAATGTTGATGTGGAAAGAGATATGTTGGAATGTGCTCTAGAGAACTTAGAGTGAGACTAGGGGAAAAATTGAGCAATATTAAAAATGCTAAAAAGGAACTGGTAAAGGACAAGAAAATAACAACAGTGGCAAAGCATTTTTTAGAATGCCATAATGGTAAAACGGATTTGAAATTTTGAATCCTACAAATAGTTAAACTATGTATACAATGTGGTGATATTCAGAATGCACTTTTGAGAGCTGAGAACAAGTGGGTTTTTTGGTTACCAAATGTATTTAGGTGTGCCTATACACCTAGTCTTAAAGTAGTGTGTTTCTTTTTTTAAATAAATGGAAACTACTGTATATACAATATAAATAGATAGTAAAACTAAATAAATCAATATTCAGCCTAATATATTATCATAAATGATCTTTATATATGCTATCAGCAACCAAATGAATAAAAAGCAAGAATGAATGCAAAGCAGACATATTTATATATAAATTACATTCAATTACACCTACAATATAAAATGGATAAGCAAATAATTCCATTGGAAAGATAATTAAAAGCCAACATAGTCCAAGAATATGACTATCTAAAGTATTTTTTGGTTACAAACCATGTCTCGACTAGGAATGAAGCCCATTCTTGTGACTGTGCTTTCCGAACAATTGATCATCTATGTATAAATAGGGATATACATCCATTAATATACTCATTCACACACCGTGATATATGGATATATTTAAGCCTATAACCTATTGGTTGTTATTTTGAATTTGTCCTGCATTATAATGGAAGTATCTATACCCATAGATGATTTATAACTACTACCTAACTTTTAATGGAATAATCAGACTAATTAGGGGTAGACAGAGTCTTCTGCTTACTTTTGGGATGTATTAACAATACAGGTTACTGTGTAGTTGCTGATGGAAATAATCACTATACAAGTACATTGTGATGGATATACTGTCCGTATCTGATGAAAACGCATATTCAGAGGATTGAATAAATACTAGGCAGATTATAATTCTTTTTAAGAATGAAATAATGTAACAATGACTGATGACTATACATACCACGCATACTATGTATTCACATGAAAAGTGCCATGTGCGCATAAATTCTGGGATTGGCTTGAACATGTCAGTGGGAAAGACCCACACACATGGATTGGTGGAAGTGTTCTGCCTGTCCAATGTGGATGCCGTGCCATCATTGGTTACCAGAGATCAAGTGATTATCATTAAAAAATTAGGATTGGCTGTCGGTTATTTAAAGGAGTGAGAAGTCGGGAGGCCAATGCCTTTGACAAGCAATGGTGAAACGTGCATCAGGTGTTCGCACTGTCTCCTTAATAGGTTACACTGTAGTGGTTTTGATTGCTTAACAATAACTGCGGTTATCACGGACCAGACTCTGGGGATACATTTTTTGTAGTAGATGTAGCACGGGGATACCCAGCCTTCTTAAATATCTGTACAGGGGTGCTGCAAAAGTATAGATAAAAACATTGGCTTGTAGACAAGATAGGGATCTTTTGTACTTGCAGTACCCTGTGCAATAGGGGTAATCACCCATTATCACCATTGTGCTAATCTAAATTATATAGAGGATGTGGTCCACATTTATTGTGTTTAGAGGTTACTAAATACATGGGGGGCAGGCATGTGTATGTGTTTTTTAATATTTGAATGTGTCATACCATAGTTTAGTGTTTGATTAAAAGTTAAGTTTTAATTTATCGGTCCCTCACCCTCTTCTTCCCCCCACTATATGATACACACACTCCAAGCCTTTTTTTGTTTGTGTGCCCTATGAATGCATCTTTCTCTTTCCTCTTTTTTATTTTTGATATAATATTCCTTGCATTAGGCACTGCCTTTTTTAATATACAGGCTTATCCTTGGAGGGACCAGGGTATCGTGTGCCATACCCCTCTTGCCCTGACGTTAGTTAGGGGTTATGTATAATCAACTTTTAAAAGCTTATCAAGCTTCCTCTTCTTCACAGTCTCTCAACTCATTAGAAACTTTTTTGGTTATTTGCTAGTTCTTTGAGCCATCTGTGCAGGATGTTTGTGGTAAAAATAGACAAATTCATGACACTCATATTAATTGCCCTGCAATTAATTGGTGTGGGTGCAACTATGACTGCCTTTTTGCTTAGTCCTTTTCTACAGTCACTTCCTAATTATTTCTATGGTGTTCACCATCTCTGGGATGCCAGTTTAAAATCCTTTTTGCTCCACATATACACTTATCTATTAAGTACCAGTCTGGGAGCACAAAATTATATATTTTTTTGTATAGTAAAAGTTATCAGATAACTTTATAGTTATATTCAAGTACAGAATTTGACAAGAAAAAGCTCATGAATAGAATGTTTTCACCTTGATAAATAGGACACAGTGTTTTTGCACAGCGGCATATAACTGGAATGGAATGATGCCAAAGATACCAAAACCTACCTAAGTGGTAAATTATGGTTATTTTAATTTTATAGGGTAGATTGTTGTTATATATAACTATGAATTAATTATTGGGAGTGGGAATTTAAAACCAAACACTTTAACCATAACAAGCACTTCCTGAAGAAATAAAGTCCTCATAAAAATATTTTATATTTATACAGCACTTTGCCGATGTTTGTTTTCACTGCTTACCCATTGGAGTTTTTAGTACACATTAAATAATGCTGTGACAATATTTATCAACTGTAATGGAACTGCCTTCCGGTTATTGTCTCAGTGATACAGGATCTATACGTCCTGAGTACCCTCATAATGACTGCAAAGAATTTTGTGTATATTGACATTATATACACTTGCATTTTGGTGCTGTAAAGGAATGGTCTGACAACACATCAATGTCACCTATAGCTTTCAGGACAACGGATATCTTCCAGTGGAATACGTTCTATTATAATTTTCTTTAAGCCATGATCAGTAAAAAAAAAGTTATGTATCAACATGGTAGGCAGGAAATATACCAGTGCCATAATGATTGTAATTGTTAGTACTATCAGATAACTAGAGATATTGGGGCCAATTTATGAAAGTGCGAGCAGACATGATACGATGTAGCTTATCATGTCCTTCGCACATTGATAAATGCAGACAGATTATCATTGCACAAGCAGTTCTTGTGAACTGCTTGTGCAATGCCGCCCCCTCCAGATTTGCGGCCAATCGGCTGCTAGCGGGGGTGTCAATCAGCCCGATCGTATATGATTGGGTGGATTGATGTTCGCAGCCTCAGAGCAGGTGTATAAGTTATGGAGCAGCGGTCTTTAGACCACTGCTTCATAACAGCTGTTTCCGGCAAACCTGAAGGCTCGCGCGGGAACAGGGGCATCAAGCTTCATTCAGAACTTGATAATTCGGCCCTATAAAGTCGATTTGGAATGTAATTAACTATTTACATTTGACAGTTCAGTTTCAACCTTATTTGTCTGAGGCAGTAATTCTAGGCTCTATATTAAGATGCCATAGAGTGCAAGAAGACCTGATCTTGTCAATAGGTACCGATCTGACAACTTATATAACTGATATGCCTGCTTATTTTACATGCTTACAAAAAAGTATCTTTGATCTACACTTGCTTCTGCTCTTTTACACCGCTATCTCCATTAGCACTATAATACTACTTCACTGGGTGAAAAAGTTCTTTACAGTTCTGATCTTACTATATTTGCAGAATAGCATACATTTGTTTCCTGATTATAACCCTAAACATGTCAGACTATGGTTAAGATTCTGCTCTATGTTTTTCCATGTTGGTCCCCTCCCTAATAACAGAAGAACATGTTTTTTAAGGTGTAAGAATGAGATCTGTTGCTATCTTAGTTCTAAATTCCAGTTGCTGTTTTTTGACTAGCTTTAGTCTATGAGTTTGGCTTGAGATATTATGCTTCTGCTGCCCTTCTGCTTGAATTCTGACTACACTTTTTGAAATCCTGTTTTGCCTTTTCTTTGTCTTTCATGGATACTGACCCCACCCTGTCTACCTATTCTATATGCTTGCCAGCTATAGAGGTACTCATCTCCTGCCTGCCAGCTGCAGAGGTACCTGTCTCCTGCCTTCCAGCTACAGAAGTCCCTGCTTCTGGCCTGCCAAATACAGAGGTTCCTTCCTGCCATCTACAGAGGTACCTGTCTTCCGCATGCCAGCTACAGAGGTACCTGCCACCTGCCTGCTAGCTACAGAAGTTCCTGCCTGCCAGCTACAGAGGTACCGGCCTCCTGCCTGTCAGCTACAGAGGCTTCTGTCTGACAGATACAGAGGTATCTGTCCCCTGCCTACAAGCAACAGAGGTACCAGCCTCCAGCTTGCCTGCTACAGAGGTACCAGCCTCCAGCTTGCCTGCTACAGAGGTACCAGCCTCCAGCTTGCTTGCTACAGAGGTACCAGCCTCCAGCTTGCCTGCTACAGAGGTATCAGCCTCCAGCATGGCTGCTAAAGAGGAACCAGCATCTAGCCTTCCTGCTACAGAGGTTCTATCCTCCAGCCTGCCCACAAAAGAGATATCTGTTACAGACCTGCCAGAGGTACCTGCCAAAGACTTCAAGTTATGTGTTCTTTCACAGACTCCAAGTCATGTGCCACATTTAGTGAATGCTTATATATATAAGATATATGTATACCTTATATTACCTTAATAAAGTATAAAATATAAAGCAGCTCGGGAATACACATTTTAGTGGCCCATTTTAGCCCACAGGAAACACCTAATTGTGACACTTCAGTACCAGAGCTCCACATTCCAAACACTGCTCAGCCTAGCCTGACACATTGTCACCATATGCATAATGGTTCAATATATGAAATAAGGTTTAATTATTTTTAATGAAGTAATCTATATGGTCTTTAAAGGGTTTCCAGTGTGATAACTTCCCATAGAAGTAATAGTGGATCAATGTGTAACATGATCTGTTAGCATCACTCAGTACCTAGTTTATGCTTCTGAATGTGTCCTAGGTGATATTCCCTGTATGTATTTTAAAGTCATCAGTATACTATGTGATTATTGATATGTGCAGAGTTAAATAACATAATTTATGTAAGCACGTACCAGATAAATTAATTTATTTTGTGGCGGCGAGAGTCCACAAGCTTGTTACTGATGGGATATACATTCCTACCAGGAGGAGGCAAAGTTTCCTAAACCTCAAAAGCCTATAAATACCCCACCCACGTTACTCATACCTCCATTTAATCATTTAATGTATAGCCAAGAGGTGAGGTGTTTAAGGAGTAAAAACATAAAATAGAGGAGCAGGAAAAAAGATGTGCTTATTAAAAATAACAAAATAATTGGGTGGGCCTCGTGGACTCTTGCCACCATGAAAGAAATTAATTTATCAGTTAACTTCTTACATAAATTATGCTTTGTTTCATATAGGTGGCGAGAGTCCACGAGCTTGTTACTGATGGGATATAATGCCCAAGATGTGGAAATCCATGAGTAACAAAAATAATGGGGGGGGGGATAAAATAAAAATAGCTATTTTCACTGAGAAATTAAATTCAAAAGTAATCAAAAAACTTAAATCATAGGCACTAGAATCAAACTGAGACAGTTGCCTGAAGAAGCAAAAACATAAAATTTTTAGAATTATTAAAGATATGCAAATGGATGCTTTGCAAATTTGTTCAACTGAAGCGTCATTCTTGAAAGCCCAAGATGTGGCAACTAATCTTGTAGAATGAGCTGTAATTCTCTGAGGCAGAGACTGGCCTGCCTCCAAATAAGCTTTGTGAATTAAAAGTTTTAACCAAGATGTTAATGAAATGGTAGAGGCTTTCTGACTTTTTCAAGAACCAGAGAAAAGAACAACCAGACCAAAAGTCTGTCTGAAAGCCTTAGCAGCATCTACATAGTATTTTAAAGTTCCTACTGCATCCAAAGAATGTAAATTCAGATGTTTCAAGAGTAGATTTAGATTTAGGACACAAGGAAGGAACAATAATTTACCAAGTATGTTGTTAGAATTCAAAACTTTAGGTAAAAATTGGAAAGAAAAAAAGTAGTTTAATGTCCAAATAATGCATAGGCTCAAAAGGAGGAGCCTGTAGTATCTTCAATACCAGATTTAAACTCCAAGGAGGAGAAATAGATTTAATGACAGATTTAATATGAATACAAAGCCTGAACAAAACAGTGAATATCAGAAAGATTAACAACCTTTCTGTGAAATAAAACAGAATGAGCAAAGATTTGTCCTTTCACAGTATTGGCAGACAAACCTTTATCTAAACCATCCTGAAGAAACTGAAGAACCCTATGAATTCTTAAAGAATGTCAGGAATAATCATGAGAAGAGCACCATGAAATATAAGTTTTCCAAACCTTATCGTAAATTGTCCTTGACACAGGCTTACAAGCCTGAATCAAAGTGTTAATCACAGAGTCAGAAAAAACTTTATGACTGAGGACTAAATGTTCAATTTCCATGCCATTAAGTTTAGAGATTTGAGATCTGGATGGAAGAATGCTCCTTGAGATAGAAGGTCTGGCCTTAGAGGAAGAGGCTAAGGCGTGTAACTGGACTTTCGGAGAAGGTCCGCATACCAAATCCTGTAAAGCCACTCTGGGGCTATCAGAAACACATAAGATTGTGCCATTATGATCTTTGAGATCACTCTTGGAAGTAGAACCAGAGGGGGAGGAAATGTAAGCAGGCTCGTAAGACCAAGGTACTGCTAGAACTTCTAATATACTCCCTGGACCTTGAGAGGTACCTGGGAAGTTTCTTGTTCAGACAAGAGGCCATCAGATCTATTTCTGGAGGGCCCCACAACCGTACAATTCAATAGAATACATCTGGATGGAGAGACTACTACCTCGGATGTAGAGATTGTAATTTCTACATCCGGGGTTGTCTACACCTGGAATATGAATTGCAGTGATTAGACAAGAATTGGATTCCACCCAAAAAAGTATTTGAGATACTTCTTTCAAAGCTAGGGGATTGTGAGTCCCCCTTGATGATTGACATATGCCACTGTTGAGATATTATGCATCTGAAAACGAATGTAAGGTTCTCTCTTTAATAGAAGTCAAGTCTGAAGAGCTCTGAATAGAGCACGGAGTTCCAGGATATTTATTGGTAACCTCGCTTCTTGAAGATTTCAAACTCCTTGTGCTGTCAGAGACCCCAGACAGCTCCATAACCTCTAAGACTTGCATCTGAAGAATAAAGTGGTGGTTAAACCAACAGGTCAGAGAGAGTTGTGTGTTAGGATTTAAGAATATCATTTGTGAACCTAAAAAGGTGACCTTTGTCTGAGGAATCAAGAAACTCTTTGGTAAATTGATCCTCAAACCATGTCTGTGAAGAAATGGCAACAGTTGTTTTGTGCCAGATTCTGCTAAATGAAAAGATTGAGCTAGTACCAATATATCATCTGATTACAGATAGAAGCGCACCAAGAACCTTTGAGAATATTATCAGGGTTGTTGCTAGGTCAAATGGAAGAGTGATAAAATGATGTTTGTCTTGAAAAGAGAATCTCAGAAGTCAATAATGATCTGGGTGGATTGGGATGTGAAAGTAAGCAGAATAGTCCTTATAGTCACTATCCTGAAAGTTGGGACTCTCACAAATCAATTTAAAGTTTTCAGATCCAAAATTGATCTAAAAGAATGTTCCTTCTTTGGTTCAATGAAAAGATTTGAATAGAAACCCAATCCCTGTTCCTGTGGAGGAACTGGGACAATTACCCCCCCCCCCAGAGTTCTATATCTGAAACACATTTCAGAAATGCTTGGGCCTTTACTGGGTGTTTTGGAACATGGGTGAGAGGGAATCTTCCCATTGGAGGGAGTCCAATGTGATACCCCTGAGAAATAATATTCTGAATCCACTGATTTTGGACAGAGTCTGCCCAAAATTCTTGAAACAGTTTTAGTCTTCCCCCCACCAGAAGAACTGGATTGGGGGTCACACCTACATGCTGGCTTAAGGGCCGGATTTGGTTTCTTATATGGTTTGGATTTATACCAATTTGGACATGGTCTCCAATTAGAGCCTGAGACTATAGGTGAGGGATGAGTTTTCTGTTCTCTATTCTGACGAAAAGGAATGAAAACGATTTTTACCTTGAAAAGAGAGAGAGACAGTAATCTTGTTTTAGACACTATGGCCTCTAGTTATCAATGTCTGTTGGACCTGATCCGACAGTGCGGATCAGGTCCGACAGACATCGCTGAATACAGCGAGCAATACACTCGCCGTATTCAGCATTGCACCAGCAGCTCACAAGAGCTGCTGGTGCAACGCCGCCCCCTGCAGAGTCGCGGCCAGCTCGATCAGGTTGATTTCCGGGTGTCAATCAACCCGATCATATTCGATCGGGTTTATTTCTGTCCGCCTGCTCAGAGCAGGCGGACAGGTTATGGAGCAGCAGTCTTTGTGACGCTGCTTCATAACTGCTGTTTCTGGCGAGCCTGCAGGCTTGCCAGAAACACGGGGCATTGAGCTCCATTCGGAGCTTGATACATATGCCCCCATGTCAGCATTCCAAGATTTTAGCCCTAAAGCTCTTCTAGTTAGAATAGCTAAAGACATAGATTTGATGTTGATTTTCATAACATCAAAGATTGCAACGCAAAGAAAATTATTTGCAAGTTGAAGTAAACAGATAATGTTAGATAATTAACTGTCCAACAAAAAGGTAGAAGCAGCAGCAACATCAGCCATGGATATAGCTGGTCTAAGAATATAGCCAGTATGTAAATATGCCCCTCTAAGATAAGATTCAAGTTTCCTATCTAAAGGGTCTTTAAAAGAAGTGCTGTCTTCCATAGGAATGGTAGTACATTTAGCAAGAGTGGAAACAGCTCCATCAACCTTAGGGACTGTTTCCCAAAGATCCAAATTAGCAACAGGCAAAGGATACAATTTTTTAAACCTAGAAGAAAGGTTAAAATAAGTACCAGGTTTAGACCATTCTTTAGCAATCACTTTAGAGATAATAGCGTCTGGAATAGGAACAACTTTAGGTGTAATAACAGTAGTCTTAAATACAGAATTTAAACGATTACAAGATTTATCATCAGGAGGTTTAGGGGCCTATTTACTATGGTGCGAGCGGACATGATCCGATATAGTGGATCATGTCCGCTGCACATCAATAAATGCCGTCAGCATACACTGTTGGCATTTATCATTGCACCAGCAGTTCTTGTGACTTGCTGGTGCAATGCCGCCCAATGCAGATTTGCGGCCAATCAGCCGCTAGCAGGGGGTGTCAATCAACCCGATCATATTCGATCGGGTTTATTTCTGTCCGTCGCCTCAGAGCAGGCAGACAGGTTATGGAGCAGCAGTCTTTAGACCTCTGCTTCATAACTTCTGTTTCCGGCGAGCCTAAAGGCTTGCCGGAAACATGGGGCATCAAGCTCTGTACGGAGCTTGATAAATATGCCCCTTAGTCTCCTCCATACCCAAAGTAAATAAAACTTCCTTTAAAAGAGAGCAAATATGTTCAATTTAAATAAAAAAAAGATTCATCAGTAGAAGATACATCAGTATGCTCTTGGTCACTAAAAAATTTACTAGACTTAGGAAAACATCGATCTGTAAAGGGAGGCAGCAGTTTATTCCATGTGACCGAATTTACAGAGGGCTTGTATGCAAAGCTTTCCCAGAGGTGAAAACATGGTGGCATCAATCAGTACTCCCTTTACATCCCTCAGACAAACACTGTACATAGAGAGGAACTGGGCTCTAATATACCCAGAAGCGCCTTTCACTGAAGACATTTATAGGCTTTTGAGGTTTGGGAAACTTTGCCCCCTCCTGGTAAGAATGTATATCCCATCAGTAACAAGCTCATGGACTCTCGCCACCTATATAAAAGAAATAAACATTGGGGTAGATTTACCATATGTTCGAGCAGACATGATTCACTATAGCAAATAATGTCCGCTCGACATCGCTAAATGCCAACAGCATACGCGGTTGGAATTTATCATTGCACAAGCATTTCTAGTGAAATGCTTGTGAAATGCCACCCCCTGCTCACTGGAGGCTAATCGGCCTCTAGCAGGGGCTATCAATCATCCCGATCGTTTCAGATCGGGATGATTTCAATCCGCCACCTAAAAGGTGGCAGACAGGTTAAGGAGCAGCGGTCTTATGACCGCTGCTTCTTAACTTTCATTTCAGGCGAGCCTAAAATGATGGGACTCCGAAGCAGCATCCACTGCTTCATAAATAGAGCCCATTGACTTGTAGTTTATGTTGGCATGCTCATGTTAAACAAGTTAGGTTTGAGTGCTAGTTTATATAGTTTATACTTTGAACATTTGTATCAATTATGATTTGTTCTACTAATGCTAGCTTTTGTTTATCCTATATCATCTTTTGTTAATGATACATTATATACTTAACTTTACATAGTTTACAGTGGGGTTATTATTCACCTACTAATTTTTTTCATGAATCATCTCATTTAGCAATAACATTTTTGAGGAACATTTTAAATTGGCTGATTATAATCATTATGCTCTTTGGCACACAGTGACTCATGGATATTATGGCAGATAATGAGGACTTGTCATAAATGTTGAGCTATATAGAACAACATTTCATATACTTTGAGCAGAGGTTTAATTTGTTAAATCTTCTTTTACAGTTGCAAGGGTCTGTTAAAGGGACAGTCAACACCAAAATTGTTATTGTTTAAAAAGATAGATAATGCCTTTACTACCCATTCCTCAGCTTTGCACAACCAACATTGTTATATTAATATACTTTATAACATTTAAACCTCTACATTTTTTCCTGTTTGTAAGCCACTACAGACAGCGTCTTTTAACATGCTTTTTTATTAGATTTTCACAACAGGAGACTGCTAGTTCATGTGGGCCATATAGATAAAATTGTGCTCACGCCCGTGGGTTGTCTGCACTATTTGGTTAAAATGCAAGTCAATAGATAATAAATAAATAGCCATGTGATCAGGGGGCTGTCAAAAGAAACTTAGATACAAGGTAATCACAGAGGTATATTAATATAACCATGTTGGCTATGCAAAACTTGGGAATGGGTAATAAAGGGATTATCTATTTTTTTAAACAATAGAAATTTTAGAGTTGACTGTCCCTTTTAATACTTATGTTTACCAACTATTGTTGATAGATTTTTATTGATTTATTGATGTGTTGTTTCTGAATCATGACAATTATTTAATTTAGTACCAGTTTTCATACCTTTAAATTTGCCTTTATTGTTTGTCTCAGTGATGAATGTCCTATGAATGAAATTATTTTTGACTCATACTGATCATTTCATTATGTTTTTATTTTCATTCCTCTTGATTTACTTTATTATTTGTCCAATTTACAGAATATTCCTGATGGTGTTATTATCCTATAAATCTTATTTTCCTACAAATGAACTTTAAAAATATTTGAAAATATGAAAATGTCAATTCAGATTATGAGGAAAATGTACCAAGCTGTGGAAGGGACATCCTAAAACATTTAGAGGCCTATTTAACAAGTCTGTCGGACCTGATCCAACAGTGCGGATCAGGTCCAACAGACCTCGCTGAATGCGGAGAGCAATACGCTCTCCGTATTCAGCATTGCACCAGCATCTCTTGTGAGCTGCTGGTGCAACGCCGCCCCCTGCAGACTCGCGGCCAATCGGCAGCCAGCAGGGGGGTGTCAATCAACCTGATCGTACTCGATCGGGTTGAATTGTGGAGATCTCTGTCCGCCTCATCAGAGCAGGCGGACAGGGTTATGGAGCAGCAGTGTTTAGACCGCTGCTTCATAACTGGTGTTTCTGACTAGCCTGAAGACTGGCCAGAAACACGGGCCCTCAATCTCCATTCAGAGCTTGATAAATGGGCCTCTTAATGTGAAAATGGCTTAATGTAGCTTATCGAGTAAAAAAGTGGCCAAATGTTAATCAATTGCTGCATAATTTTGCACAACTCAAGATTTCCACCATCCAAGCCTTAGATGAAAAATTGAACTTAGATGTTAATCAATTTCTCCCAAACTTACCACAATACATTAATTTATATTTTCAAATATATTATTAAAAATCAGGACATTTGATAAAACATACCAAAACTTATTCACATTTAACTATTTTTTTACAATCCTAAAACATTTAATGTGAGCAGCTTAATGTAAAAAGAGCTTAATGTACCAAACTTCACCTAAACTTCAATCAATTGCCTTGAAATATGGCAAAAACTCAGTTTTTCACTTTCCAAACCTTAGAAGGTTTCAAGAATCTTAGAAGTTTCATGGATTTTGGTTTCCCACAAGGCAAATGAGTGACATTAAGCTTGTTTTTTGGAGAGCTTAATGTGGCTTAACGTACAAAATTGAACTTAGATGTTAACCAATTTCCCCAAAACTTCCCACAATACAGTAATCTATCTATTCAAACATATTCTGAAAATGACAGGACATTTGATAAAACATACCAAAAGTTATTCACATTTAACTATTTTTTTACAATCCTAAAACATTTCATGTGAATGGCTTAACGTAAAAAAGAGCTTAATGTACCAAAATTTGCCTAAACATCAATCAATTGCCTTGAAACGTGGCACAAACTCAGTTTTTTGATAAATTTGATAAAACATACCAAAAGTTATTCGCATTTAATGAGTTTTTTTCAATCCTAAAACATTTAGGGGTCGATCCGATAAAAATCGTCGCCCGCAAAAGCCGGCGACGCCAATATTTGCGCTGGTTTGGTATCCTATATACAGCGTAACCTAGAAGTTACTCCCGTATATTTCTGCCGTCGCCCGTAGTTTTTTGGGCCATAGGCAGGTATACCAAACCAGCGCAGTTTGGTATCCAATATGCAGCGTAAGGACTTACGTGGCGAAAATGGAGAAATCTTACTCCATTTTCACCTCACCACAAAAAGCAGCCGTAAGAAGCCTTACACTGACTATTGGAGCCCCGTAACTCCCTAAACTAGCTAGAAAATAAACCTAACACCTAATGCATGCGCAATGTCTATCTCCCTGTCAACCGCGATCCCCCGCCGCAATCATAATAAAGTATTTAACCCCTAAACCATCGCCATCTACATAAACTAACCCCCTACTGTGAGCCCCTAAAACCGCCACCATCTAACTGATCTATCCCCTAATGTGAACCCCTTACACCGCCGCCATCTATATTAAAATTATTAACCCCTAATTTAATCTACCTACCCCGCCGCCAGCTATATTATCTATATTAACCGTAAGTATATTATAGTTAATATAGTTATTACATTATATATATTAACTATATTAACCATAATTATATTAGGGTTAATATAGTTAATATAGTTACTATAGTATTTATATTAACTATATTAACTCTATCTAACCCTAACACCCCTAACTAAATTCTTATTAAATAAATCTAATTCATATTATAAACTAAAATATTCCTATTTAAATCTAAATACTTACCTATAAAATAAACCCTAAGATAGCTACAATATAATGAATAATTACATTATAGCTATGTTAGGGTTTATATTTATTTTACAGGTAAATTGTTAATTATTTTAACTAGGTATAATAGCTATTAAATAGTTATTAACTATTTAATAGCTACCTAGTTAAAATAATTACCCAATTACCTGTAAAATAAATCCTAACCTAAGTTACAAATACACCTACACTATCAATAAATTAAAGAAACTACAAATATCTATCTAAAAATACAATTAAATTAAATAAACTAAACTAAATTACAAAAAATAAAAAAAAGATTACAAGATTTTTAAGCTAATTACACCTATTCTAAGCCCCCTAATAAAATAATAAAGCCCCCCAAAATAAAAAAATTCCCTACCCTATTCTAAATTTAAAAAAGTTCAAAGCTCTTTTACCTTACCAGCCCTTAAAAGGGCCTTTTGTGGGGGCATGCCCCAAAGAAAACTGCTCTTTTGCTTGCAAAAAAAACACAATACCACCCCCCAACATTACAACCCACCACCCACATACCCCTAATCTAACCCAAACCCCCCTTAAATAAGCCTAACACTACCCCCCTGAAGATCTCCCTACCTTGTATTCACCCAGCCGGGCCGAACTCCTCATCCGATCCAGGCGATGTGTTCCAGCAAGCAGCAGTGAAGTCTTCTTCCATCCGGGCGATGTCTTGAAGCAAGCGGCAGAGAGTCTTCTTCCATCGGCGATGTTTTCAAGCAAATCGGCATCTTCAAACTTCTTCCTTCGCTCCTCCGCCGCGGAGCATCCTTCCGGCACGACGACTTCCCAACAAATGAGGTTCCTTTAAATGACGTCATCCAAGATGGCGTCCGCCGAATTCCGATTGGCTGATAGGATTCTATCAGCCAATCGGAATTAAGGTAGAAAAATCTGATTGGCTGATTGAATCAGCCAATCAGATTCAAGTTCAATCCGATTGGCTGATTGGTTCAGCCAATCGGATTGAACTTGAATCTGATTGGCTGATTGAATTGCGAGTTGTGAGCTGAAACTGCGGGCGACGCGGGTTCCCTCGCTTGCGCCGCAAACTACGATCTATATCGGATCGACCCCTTAATGTGAGCAGCTTAATGTAAAAAGAGCTTAATGTACCAAAATTCACCTAAACATCAATCAATTGCCTTGAAACTTGGTACAGACTTAGTTTTTCACTTTCCAAACCTATCCTAGAAGTTTCATGGATTTTGGTTTTCCACATGGCAAATGAGTGACATTAAGCTTGTTTTTTGGGGAGCTTAATGTGGCTTAACGTACAAAATTGAACTTAGATGTTAACCAATTTCCCCAAAACTTCCCACAATATAGTAATCTATCTATTCAAACATATTCTGAAAATGTCAGGACATTTGATAAAACTTACAAAAAGTTATTCACATTTAACTATTTTTTTACAATCCTAAAACATTTAATGTGAGCAGCTTAACGTAAAAAAGAGCTTAATGTACCAAAATTTGCCTAAACATCAATCAATTGCCTTGAAACTTGACATAAACTCAGTTTGTCACTTTCCAAACCTATCCTAGAAGTTTCATGGATTTTGGTTTCCCACAAGGCAAATGAGGGAAATTAATCTTGTATTTTGGGGAGCTTAATGTGGCTTAACGTACAAAATTGAACTTTGATGTTAACCAATTTCCCCAAAACTTCTCACAATACATTAATCTATCTATTCAACCATATTCTGAAAATGTCAGGACATTTGATATAACTTACAAAAAGTTATTCACATTTAACTATTTTTTTACAATTCTAAAACATTTCATGTGAATGGCTTAACGTAAAAAAGAGCTTAATGTACCAAAATTTGCCTAAACATCAATCAATTGCCTTGAAACTTGGCACAAACTCAGTTTGTCACTTTCCAAACATATCCTAGAAGTTTCATGGATTTTGGTTTCCCAAAAGGCAAATGAGTAACATTAAGGGGGGTAGTTATCAAGCCGTCTACTTTTCTGGCTTCGCCGGCCCAATACGTCCGCCTAAGCTCGCCTACCTTCGCCGCCGCGGACCTTGAATACGTTCGCCTAAGTTATCAAATAAAGCTGTCAAAAAGCCGCGGGGCGATGAGCAGCGGACTGTGAGAGTTATCACTCATCCGATCTCGCTGCTCTTTGGCTTTTTCCCAGCTTTATTGTTAGCCTGTCACTAAGCACCCACACTAAACTGCACTGTTCTACCCCCTATACCGGCGCCCCCGGAGCCTCCCGCAACTCAATAAAGTTACTAACCCCTAAACCGCCGCTCCTAGACCCTGCCGCAACTCTTATAAATGTATTAACCCCTAAACCGCCGCTCCCGGAGCCCACCGCCACCTACAATATACCTAGTAACCCCTATCCTGCCCCCCCTATACCGTCGCCCTCTATAATAAAATTATTAACCCCTATCCTGCTGATCCCGCACCTCGCCGCAACTAAATAAATAGTTTAACCCCTAAACCTCCGCTCCCTGAACCTGCCGCAACCTATATTAAACCTATTAACCCCTATCCTGCCCCCCCCTACACCGTCGCCACCTATAATAAATTTATTAACCCCTATCCTACCCCCCACTACGACGCCGCCACTGTAATAAATTTATTAACCCCTAAACTGATGTCTAACACTAACCCTAACGCCCCCCTAACTTAAATATTAATTAAATAAATCTAAATAATATTTATATTATGAACTAAATTAATCCTATTTAAAACTAAATACTTACCTTTAAAATAAACCCTAATATAGCTACAATATAAATAATAATTATATTGTAGCTATCTTAGGATTTATTTTTATTTTATAGGCAACTTTCAATTTATTTTAACTAGGTACAATAGTTATTAAATAGTTATTAACTATTTAATACCTACCTATCTAAAATAAAGAGAAATTAACCTGTAAAATAACAACTAACCTAAGTTACAATTACACCTAACACTACACTATCATTAAATAAATTATTCCTATTTAAAACTAAATACTTACCTGTAAAATAAACCCTAAGATAGCTACAATATAAATAATAATTATATTGTAGCTATCTTAGGATTTATATTTATTTTACAGGTAACTTTGTATTTATTTTAGCTAGTTAGAATAGTTATTAAATAGTTATTAACTATTTAATAACTACCTAGCTAAAAGAAATACAAAATTACCTATAAAATAAATCCTAACCTAAGTTACAATTAAACCTAACACTACACTATCATTAAATTAATTAAATAAACTACCTACAAATAACTACAATTAAATACAATTACATAAACTAACTAAAGTACAAAAAATAAAATGCTAAGTTACAGAAAATAAAAAAATAAGTTACAAACATTTTACAAATATTACAACAATTTTAAGCTACTTACACCTAATATAAGCCCCCTATTAAAATAACAAACCCCCCCAAAATAAAAAAAATGCCCTACCCTATTGTAAATTAAATAAAGTTCAAAGCTCTTTTACCTTACCAGCCCTTAAAAGGGCCATTTGTGGGGGCATGCCCCCAAAAGTTCAGCTCTTTTGCCTGTAAATGAAAAATACAACCCCCCCCCCAACATTAAAACCCACCACCCACATACCCCTAATCTAACCCAAACCCCCCTTACAAAAACCTAACACTAATCCCCTGAAGATCATCCTACCTTGAGTCGTCTTCACTCAGCCGAGCAGCGATGGAACCCAAGTGGACATCCGGACCGGCAGAAGTGATCATCCAAGGGGCGCTGAAGAAATCTTCCATCCGATGAAGTCATCATCCAGGCGGCGCTGAAGAAGTCTTCGATCCGGGCGATGTCATCTTCCAAGCCGGGTCTTGAATCTTCCTTCTGCCGCCGCGGAACATCCTTCTTCACCAACGGACTACGACGAATGAAGGCTCCTTTAAGGGACGTCATCCAAGATGGCGTCCCCTCAATTCTGATTGGCTGATAGGATTCTATCAGCCAATCGGAATTAAGGAAGGAAAAATCTGATTGGCTGATGGAATCAGCCAATCAGATTCAAGTTCAATCCGATTGGCTGATCCAATCAGCCAATCAGATTGAGCTCGCATTCTATTGGCTGATCGGAACAGCCAATAGAATGCGAGCTCAATCTGATTGGCTGATTCCATCAGCCAATCAGATTTTTCCTACCTTAATTCCGATTGGCTGATAGAATCCTATCAGCCAATCGGAATTGAGGGGACGCCATCTTGGATGACGTCCCTTAAAGGAGCCTTCATTCGTCGTAGTCCGTCGGTGAAGAAGGAGGTTCCGCGTCGGCGGAAGGAAGATTTAAGACCCGGCTTGGAAGATGACATCGCCCGGATCGAAGACTTCTTCAGCGCCGCCTGGATGATGACTTCATCGGATGGAAGATTTCTTCAGCGCCCCTTGGATGATCACTTCTGCCGGTCCGGATGTCCACTTGGGTTCCATCGCTGCTCGGCTGAGTGAAGACGACTCAAGGTAGGATGATCTTCAGGGGATTAGTGTTAGGTTTTTGTAAGGGGGGTTTGGGTTAGATTAGGGGTATGTGGGTGGTGGGTTTTAATGTTGGGGGGGTTGTATTTTTCATTTACAGGCAAAAGAGCTGAACTTTTGGGGGCATGCCCCCACAAATGGCCCTTTTAAGGGCTGGTAAGGTAAAAGAGCTTTGAACTTTATTTAATTTACAATAGGGTAGGGCATTTTTTTTATTTTGGGGGGGTTTGTTATTTTATTAGGGGGCTTAGATTAGGTGTATGTAGCTTAAAATTGTTGTAATATTTGTAAAATGTTTGTAACTTATTTTTTTATTTTCTGTAACTTAGCTTTTTTTATTTTTTGTACTTTAGTTAGTTTATGTAATTGTATTTAATTGTAGTTATTTGTATGTATTTTTTTAAATTAATTTAATGATAGTGTAGTATTAGGTTTAATTGTAACTTAGGTTAGGATTTATTTTACAGGTGATTTTCTATATCTTTTAGCTAGGTAGTTATTAAATAGTTAATAACTATTTAATAACTATTCTAACTAGCTAAAATAAATACAAAGTTACCTGTAAAATAAATCTAAATCTTAAGATAGCTACAATGTAATTATTAATTATATTGCAGCTATCTTAGGGTTTATTTTATAGGTAAGTATTTAGTTTTAAATAGGAATAATATATTAAAGTATAGTGTAGTGTTAGGTGTAATTGTAACTTAGGTTAGTTTTTATTTTACAGGTAAATTTCTCTTTATTTTAGCTAGGTAAGCTATTAAATAGTTAATAACTATTTAATAGCTATTGGACCTAGTTAAAATAAATTGAAAGTTGCCTGTAAAATAAAAATAAATCCTAAGATAGCTACAATATAATTATTATTTATATTGTAGCTATATTAGGGTTTATTTTACAGGTAAGCATTTAGTTTTAAATAGGATTAATTTAGTTAATAATAGAAATATTATTTAGATTTATTTAATTAATATTTAAGTAAAGGGGGCATTAGGGTTAGTGTTAGACTTAGGTTTAGGGGTTAATAACGTTATTATAGAGGGCGGCGGTATAGTCGGGCAGGATAGGGGTTAATAGGTATAATGTAGGTGGCGGTGGGCTCCGGGAGCGGCGGTTTAGGGGTTAATATGTATGGAGTAGCTTGCGGTGGGCTCCGGGAGCGGCGGTTTAGGGGTTAATATGTATAGAGTAGCTTGCGGTGGGCTCCGGAAGTGGCGGTTTAGGGGGTAATAACTTTATTTAGTTGCGGCGGTGTAGGGGGGACAGATTAGCGGTGTTTAGACTCGGGGTACATGTTAGGGTGTTAGGTGCAGACAGCTCCCATAGAAATCAATGGGATGTCGGGCAGCAGCGAACTTGTACTTTCGCTATGGTCAGACTCCCATTGATTCCTATGGGATCCGCCGCCTCCAGGCTGGCGCTTTGAAAACCAGGTACGCTGGGCCGTAAAAGTGCTGAGCGTACCTGCTAGTTTTTTGATAACTAGCAAAAGTAGTAAGATTGTGCCGCACTTGTGTGCGGAACATCTGGAGTGACGTAAGAATCGATCTGTGTCGGACTGAGTCCGGTAGATCGAAGTTTACATCACAAAATTCTACTTTTGCCGGTCTCGAGCCTTTGATAACTAAGGCGAATCAGCCTCGCCACAAATACGCTGCGGAATTCCAGCGTATTTGAGGTTGACGGCTTGATAACTAGGCCCCTAAGCTTGTTTTTTGGGAGCTTAATGTGGCTTAACGTACAAAATTCAACTTACATGTTAACCAATTTCCCCCAAACTTCTCACAATACATTAATCTATCCAAACATATTCTGAAAATTTCATTAAATTTGATAAAACATACCAAAAGTTATTTGCATTTAACAATTTTTTTACAATCCTAAAACATTTAGGGGGACAACCGTTAACCGCAAATACGCTGTAATTCCACAGCATAATTATGGCGAGCTTGTTTTGACCTAGTTATCAAACCCTACAGACCGGCAAAAGTTGAAATCTGTGAAGTAACATATGATCCGCCGGTCTCAATCTGGCACAGATCGATGCTTACGTCATTACAGATGTTCTGAATACACATTCGGCACTATTTGACACCTTTTTAAAGTTATCAAATAGTTAACCAGTACGCTTGCAGCTATTCCGGCTCAGCGTACCTGGTTTTCAATCCGCCACCCTGAAGGCCGAGGATGCCATAGGAATAAATTGGAGTCTAAAAGCAGCGAAAGATTATGTTCGATGCTGCCACATAACCCATTGATTTCTATGGTAGAAAACCAGTAATGTTTACACCTAACATAAATCCCGAGTCTAAACACCCCTAATCTTCCGGTCCGACATTGTCGCAATCTAAATACAATTTATTAACCCCTATTCCACTACTCCCAGACCCCACCGCAGCTAAATAAAGTTATTAACCCCTATCCCGCTCCACCCTGACACCACCGCAACTAAATACATTTATTAACCCCTATTCCGCTGCTCCCAGACCCAACCGCAACTAAATAAATGTATATACCCATAAACCCCTGGCCTCCCACATAACTACCACTAACTAAACATATTAACCCCTAAACCACCAGCCCACCACATCGCCATAAACTAAATTAAGCTCTTAACCCCTAAACCTAACAACCCGTTAACTTTACATTAAAATTACAACATCCCTATCTTATAATAAATTAAAACTTACCTGTAGAATTAAATTAAATTATATTAAACTATTAATCAACCTACCCTAACTATTATACTAAAAATACATTAAACTACCAATTAAATTTACTATATTACATATTAAAAAAAAAATAACCCTGCTCAAATTATTTAAATCTACAATTAAAAATTATTAAATTATGAAAAAAACAAACCACAGTATCAAAAATAAAAAAGAATTACACCTAATCTAATAGCCCTATCAAAACAAAAAAGCCCCCCAAAATAAAAAAACCCTAGCCTACAATAAACTACCAACAGTAAAACCCACCTCCCACACAACCAACCCCCCAAATAAAAACCCTATCTAAAAAAACTAAGCTCCCCATTGCCCTGAAAAGGACATTTGTATGGGCATTGTCCTTAAAAAGGCATTTAGCTCTTTTACATGCCCAGACCCTACTCTAGAAATAAAACCCACCCAAAAAACCCTTAAATAAACCTAACACTAACCCCCGGCAATCCACTTACAGTTTTTGAAGTTCTGCTTGAAGGATCCATCCCGCCGGCACAAAGTCTTCATCTGGGCGGCAAGAAGTCTTCATCCGGACGGCCTCTTCCATCTTGATCCATCTTGATCCAGCCAGCGAAGTCTTTATCCATGTTCCAATCAGCCAATAGAATGAGAGCTCAATCCTATTGGCTGTTTGGAACAGCCAATAGGATGAGAGCTGCTCAAATCCTATTGGCTGATTGGAACAGCTTATAGGATTTTAGCAGCTCTAATCCTATTGGCTGATTGGAACCTTTCAGCCAATAGGAATGGAAGGAACGCCATCTTGGATGACATCACTTGCATTCAAGATCCAGTTTACGGCGGAGACCGTATTGAAGAGGAGCTCCTCGTCGCATGTCTTCAGGATGGACCCACTCCTCGCCGGATGGATGAAGATAGAAGAGGCCACATGGATGAAGATTTCGCCGGATGGATGAAGATGGAAGAGGCCGCCCGGATGAAGACTTCTTGCCGGCTTGATGGATCCTTCAAGCGGAACTTCAAAAACTGTAAGTGGGTCGTCGGGGGGGTTAGTGTTAGGTTTATTTAAGTTTTTTTTAGGTGGGTTTTATTTTTAGAGTACGGTTTGGGCATGTAAAAGATCCAAATGCCCTTTTAAGGGAAATGCCCATACAAATACCCTTTTCAGGGCAATGGGGAGGTTAGGTTTTTAGATAGAGTTTTTATTTGGGGGGGGTTGGTTGTGTGGGTGGTGGGTTTTACTGTTGGGGGGTGTTTTTATTTTTCTTTACAGGTAAAAGAGCTGATTTCTTTGGGGCAATGCCACACAAAAGGCCCTTTTAAGGGTCATTGGTAGTTTATTGTTGGCTAGGGTTTTTTTTTTTATTTTGATAGGGCTATTAGATTAGGTGTAATTCTTTTTTATTTTTGATACTGTGGTTTGTTTGTTTTTGTAATTTAGTGTTTTTTATTTTTTATAACTTAGCGAGGGTTTTTTTTGTCATTTAGTAATTTTTAATTGTAGATTTAAATAATTTTAGTAGGGTTAGGTTTTTTTTTAATATCTAATATAGTTAATTTAATTGGTAGTTTAATGTAATTTTAGCATAATAGTTAGGGTAGGTTAATTAATAGTTTAATATAGTTTAATTTAATTATACAGGTAAGTTTTAATTTATTATAAGATAGGGATGTTGTAATTTTAACCCCTTAACGACTGAGGACGTGCAGGGTACGTCCTCAGAAAAAAGGCAGTTAATGCCTGAGAACGTACCCTGCACGTCCTCAGTGTGGAAAGCAGCTGGAAGCGATCCTGCTCGCTTCCAGATGCTTTCCGGTTATTGCAGTGATGCCTCGATATGGAGGCATCCTGCAATAACCTTTTTAAGTCATCCGGTGCAGAGAGAGCCACTCTGTGGCCCTCTCTGCACCGGAGATCGGTGGCTCCCTGCGTTGGTGGGTGGGAGCCGGACCGGGAGGCGGGTGGCGGCCATCGATGGCCCTGTTGATGTGAAGGGGGGCGGGATCGTGGGCGGGGGTGGCTGGGGGCGCGCACGGGCGCGCGCGCGTGCATGGGAGGGTGGGGGCGGGCGCGTGCACGGGGAGGGAGCGGGTGGGAACCGCTACACTACAGAAAATGTGGAAATAAAAAATATAAAAAAAATGAAAAAAAAAAAAAAAAAACGATCAGCAAGGTGGTGGGGGTTTGTCTGTGTGTGTGTGGGGGGGGGAGGGGAAGCTACACTACAGAAAAAAAAAACAAACAAAAAAAAAGCACTTTTTATTGTAAACTGGGTACTGGCAGACAGCTGCCAGTACCCAAGATGGCCCCCAATAAGGCAGAGGGGAGGGTTAGAGAGCGGTTTTGGGGGGGATCAGGGAGGTTGGGGGCTAAGGGGGGGATCCTACACAGTAGCATATGTAAATATGCTAAAAAAAATTCATTTTTTTTTAAAACCCTTTTATTTTAGTACTGGCAGACTTTCTGCCAGTACTTAAGATGGCGGGGACAATTGTGGGGTGGGGGAGGGAAGGGAGCTGTTTGGGAGGGATCAGGGGGTGGGATGTGTCAGATGGGAGGCTGATCTCTACACTAAAGCTAAAATTAACCCTGCAAGCTCACTACAAACTCCCTAATTAACCCTTTCACTGCTAGCCATAATACACGTGTGAGGCGCAACAGGATTTAGTGGCCTTCTAATTACCAGAAAGCAACGCCAAAGTCATATATGTCTGCTATTTCTGAACAAAGGGGATCCCAGACAAGCATTTACAACCATTTGTGCCATAATTGCACAAGCTGTTTGTAAATGATTTCAGTGAGAAACCTAAAATTGTGAAAAATTTTACGTTTTTTTTAATTTGATCGCATTTGGCGGTGAAATGGTGGCATGAAATATACCAAAATGTGCCTAGATCAATACTTTGGGTTGTCTACTACACTACACTAAAGCTAAAATTAACCCTACAAGCTCCCTAAAAGCTCCCTAATTAACCCCTTAACTCCTGGGCATGATACACTTGTGGTGCGCAGTGGCATTTAGCGGCCTTCTAATTACCAAAAAGCAACGCCAAAGCCATATATGTGTGCTATTTCTGAACAAAGGGGATCCCAGAGAAGAATTTACAACCATTTATGCCATAATTGCACAAGTTGTTTGTAAATAATTTCAGTGAGAAATCGAAAGTTTGTGAAAAAATTTGTGAAAAAGTGAACGATTTTTTGTATTTGATCGCATTTGGCGGTGAAATGGTGGTATGAAATATACCAAAATTGGCCTAAATCAATACTTTGGGATGTCTACTAAAAAAAATATATATACATGTCAAGGGATATTCAGGGATTCCTGAAAGATATCAGTGTTCTAATGTAACTAGCGCTAATTTTGGAAAAAAAATGGTTTGGAAATAGCAAAGTGCTACTTGTATTTATGGCCCTATAACTTGCAAAAAAAGCAAAGAACATGTAAACATTGGGTATTTCTAAACTCAGGACAAAATTTAGAAACTATTTAGCATGGGTGTTTTTTGGTGGTTTTAGATATGTAACAGATTTTGGGGGTCAAAGTTAGAAAAAGTGTGTTTTTTTCCATTTTTCCTCATATTTTATCATTTGTTTTATAGTAAATTATAAGATATGATGAAAATAATGGTATCTTTAGAAAGTCCATTTAATGGCGAGAAAAACGGTATATAATATGTGTGGGTACAGTAAATGAGTAAGAAGAAAATTACAGCTAAACACAAACACCGCAAAAATGTAAAAATAGCCTTGGTCCCAAACGGACAGAAAATGGAAAAGTGCTGTGGTCATTAAGGGGTTAATGTAAAGTTAGCGGATTGTTAGGTTTAGGGGTTAATAGCTTAATTTAGTTTATGGTGATGTGGGGGGCTGGTGGTTTAGGGGTTAATAAGTTTAGTTAGTGGTAGTGATGTGGGAAGCCAGGGGTTTAGGGGTTAATACTTTTATTTAGCTGCGGTGCAGTCCGGGAGCGGCGGGATAGGGGTTAATAATTTTATTTAGCTGCGGCGGGGTCCAGGAGCAGAGGGATAGGGGTTAATACTTTTATTTAGTTGCAGTGGGGTCCAGGAGAGGCAGGATAGGGGTTAATACTTTTATTTAGTTGCGGTGGGGTCCGGGAGCGGCGGGATAGGGGTTAAACATTTTAGTATAGTGGCAGCAGTTAGTGACAGGATATAAATATAGTTGGTAAAAGCCAAATAGCAGGGAGATCGATGACTGTTAGTTACCAACAGTCTGCTGCTCTTCGCCCTGTACTTGGTGCACGGCTTTTTGCCGGCTGTTTTTATAAATATGGAGATCATATTCAGGTCCATAGCTGCGATGTTAGGCAATGTTAGGCGAGCGTATTGGTGCCGTCAAATGCAATAAAGTTGACGGCTTGATAGATATCCCCTTGTATGTGAGCAGCTTAATATAAAAAGAGCTTAATTTACCAAAATTCACTTAAACCTCAATCAATTGCCTTGAAACTTGGCACAAACTCAGTTTTTCACTTTCCAAACGTATCCTAAAAGTTTCATGGATTTTGGTTTCCCACAAGTCAAATGAGTGACATTAAGCTTGTTTTTTGGGGAGCTTAATGTGGCTTAACGTACAAAATTGAACTTATATGTTAACCAATTTCCCCCAAACTTCCCACCATACATTAATCTATCTATTCAAACATATTCTGAAAAGTTCAGGACATTTGATAAAACAAACCAAAAGTTATTTACATTTAACTATTTTTTTACAATCCTAAAACATTTAGGGGCCAATTTATCAAAGCTTCAACTGATAATACGATGGAATCCGACGCAAATTGAATCCACCGTTATTATCAAAATGTCAAGATCATCAAATATTGAAATGTATCACATAATATACGCTCCCATGATCTCAATCCGACACAGATCGATGCTTGTGTCATCCCAGATGTTTTGAATACACATTCGACTCTATGTGACCCTTTTTCCAATTTACCAAACAGGTACGCTTGCGTCTATTTCAACTCAGCATACCTATTGTTCAAACCGCCACCCTTGAGCCCGTGGATGCCATAGAAATCAATGTGAGTCTGAAAACAATAGGTTTGATGCTGAAAGACGATGAAGCATATTAGATAATAAAAGTAAATTAGGGGGGCGTGTCCGGGCTTAGGCTGAAGATGGCCGCAAAACTGAGAGCTCTGGCAGAGTGAATTACATTCCGCCATGTAATTGATATATTTTGAGGCCACCCAGCATAGAATCCTGAATCAATTGGAAGGGGACAGTTTGCTGGTCAAGGCAATACTTTTGTTGTACAATTACAGGGTCTCTCAGACCGGATTGCTGCAGCTTAATTTTGGCGGCCTCTACGGAGGTAAATTCTCAGCACCCCCCCCCCCCCCGGGGAACCGGGTATGCGGAGATACTTTTCAAATCTCCTTCCACACTCACATTTAAATATGGAGGAGAACCTCTTTCTGCAGGTGCAGACCCTATTTGAAGACTTCGACCTTCAGATAAGCCTTCGATTCGATCGGCTTATGGAAGCCATGGGCATAAAGGAGGAGCAAGCTGAACCCAATATGGCGGACGACACCACCTCCGGATCACAGCATAACGGCCTATATAGAAGTGAGGGTTCTGTCCCTAAGACGATTAACGCAACAGGCTGTGAGCTCAGTGGGGAAGAAACTGCTGCAGGAGGACACAGCTACATCAGCAACGTGACGGCGCTTACCGCTAATACATATGCCGGCGAAGATCCTCAGCCAGATAGTTACAAGTCGAAGATAGAGTTGGGCCGACCCTCACCCATTTCCCCACCTGCTGCGCTGGACCCCACATTGAGCACAGACCGAGCTCAGGAAATACAAGTTGAGCATCCGCACCCTGGTCTGTTGTGGGATGGTGCGACGGGCTGTCACAGTGTACCGCAGCTGCTAAGTGAGACTTTGTTCTGCCTAGTTGTATTGGGGAATATGGCAGACTTTTACGGATATGATAGGGCTTTGATGCAAAGTCTGGATGTCTCGCTCCTACTTAGAAGTGCCTCTTCAGTCCCCTTAGAACGGTCTGGAGTGGGGTAATCAGAATACCAGGCGGTGTACTGCCGTGGAGGAACTTTTATGGCCAGCCTGTGTCATACATTCTGCTTTATTTTTTTTTTATTTTTTGTTGCCTATGGCGATCCAGATCACTATGTGTGCATATGTATATAAATGTCAATGTCCCAATCTTTGTACTTTTTGTAAGCAAGCATTTTATAGTGTATTAACTTGTCCCACCTGCATCAATGGTTTCATTTATCTATGTGTGTGATTTATATGCTTGTGCCACTTATTCTAGTTATTGCAAGGATTGTGAGATGGGCTCTCATATCCATATAAGGTACGGAACCTCTATGTGAAGATCCACACTGAAAGTGACATGGGACAAGGATGCACTAAATTATTTGTCTTAGCTACCTTGGTTTGCCCATACTATAATTGCATAAACATGTCTCCTTAGGTATTAGAACTTTATAGTTTTTGTGTGATCTTCCACTAATTAGTTAAGCAAACTTGCTCCAAATGCACCAAGGGGTACATATATATATATATGGGTGTGGCCTGTATAATTATGCCACATATCCTAGTTATTGCAATGAGTGTAAGATATGTTCTATTATTCATATGAGTCACTGAACCCCTATGTGTAGATCTATTCTGAGAATGACAGGGGACAAGGATGCACTGCTTTATTTGACTAAGTTACCTATGTTTGCCTACGCTATAACTGCATGAATATGACTCCTTAGGTGTAGGAACACTATAATCCCTGGATGTCCTTCTATTACTCAGTTAATCTAAGATGGGAATTACCCTGAGTAGGGAGTTGCTTTATTTTGACCTGTTCTGTCACCTAAGGTGGGAATGGCATGCGAAACTGGTGCTTACAGTATTTGTCTCAAATACTTCCGTGTACTCATATTCAAATCTCATGAGTCTGTCTCCCTAGATATTATAACATTTTGGTCTTTTACATAAACCCCTGCGAAGCACTTAATAGAGGACAGGGGCTTCCCTGGGCTGCGGACTAATTAAGTTTGACCTACTAGAATTGCACCCCTACTGATGAGGCTTAGCTTTAAAGGCTGCCATGTGGCCTATTTTTTCCTGCTACAAATCCACTATAAGATTAATTTCTTTAACTTTGTCGGGTCTCTATGCCCTGTGGATCTTCTCAGGGTTTTCAGTAATCTCCTTGTACTGTCTGCGGCCGAGATAGTACACACAATATACAAAGTCTGTCATATATTTGATATTAATCCATGGAGGCCCTATGCAGAGCGTTAATAATGTGGGGGTAGCTAATGAAGTTAGTATTTGATGCAAGGCCATATAAGCGGCTGCCACAATACTTTCTGTGTAAAATATTTGCGGTCCGGGAGGGGCCCTGCTCCTTTTTAAAACGGGTCTACTTGAGTATGGGTATGCCACTAAGGGACAGCTACTGGTAGATGTAGGGCCATATAAGTTGCTAGCGCAATACCAGTTATATAAAAAACGGGAGGTTCATGAGTGGCCCTGCCTCTCTCGAAATTGGGGTTTCCCAATACTACAGTATATAGAATATCCCCACTAATGTTGTCTTATTATGTGCTGCGCTGCGCAACTTTAGATTATTATATTTTTTGGTTATTATTTAGGTTATAGACACAAGAAGACCTATGTTTTTTTTTTTTTTCTTTAGAGATAGGGTACAAAAACTAGGTCTCACGACTAATATTTGCTATGCTATGCTGTGTCTATGTTAACATGTTTATATATAAAATGAGGTACCGCCCATGGCCTAATGTTTTTCCTACTGTTTGGAAATTAAAGTTGCTTACTGTCCTAAGACATACCTATGTATTAAATGTGCAAGAATTATTGTATGTATACAGGTATGTTGCCATGAAAGCAAACACCATTATGTATGTATATTTTTGTTACCTCAATAAAAAATTATTATACAAAAAAAAAAGTAAATTAGAAACTTTATTAAAATTCTATACTCTTTCTAAATAAAACAATATAATTGCTCCAAATTTGGTGCAAAGTATTGCTTCAATTTTGATGCACTAGTAGATATAGGGATAAAAATGAAATACATTACTACTTATGGATTATGTTACATCTTTGTCTATCATTACAAAGCAAGGGGACAATATTATTGCTCCAAACTTGGTGCACTAGTAGATATAGAGATAAAAATGAAATAAATACATAACATAATATCGCTAACTTCCTTTTTTATTTTTTTTATTTTTGGATAAATCTATATGCACCATGTTTAAGTCATGTAATTCAAGTCACACTCTCCACTTCGCACCAAATTTGACACAACACTTTTTGCATTAAATATGACGCAACACTCCTAGACAACCCATACACTACTGAATTTTTCCACCACTTTTGATTGTATTTTGCATAATCACATGATTTATGATATCAGCCAATCAAATTTAAATATACATTGTATAGTATCACTAACGAATAAAATTGCTTGATACTTGTGTCATTGATCACTCATCAGAACATGTAAGTGCCATTTGTTACATTGTGTATAATACTTTGAAAGTATGTATATGTGTAATTAGTATTAAAGATAAACATTGATGCTGACATTAGGACATGCAGTGTAATATTTTAGACAATGGTTTTTAAATTTGAATAATGTTTGATTCAAAATAATCTTAAGATGATAGCTCTAAGGGATAGCCCACCTAACATTAAACTGTCATGATTCAGATACAGCAGAAATTAAAATCACCTCTTTACTGTCATGCTATTTTCAGTGTATATATTTCTTCTCTTGAATTTCATTTTCATTAAGAAATGTCATCTTATATGCCAGCCGATTTTATAACACCTGTGTAGGGGGTGGTTTTTAAAACTAGATTGCAATCAGCAGGGGTTACACAGGTACAGGAAGAAAAATGTCCCAGCTCTTAAAATATTAATTGATTGCAAATAAATACATATGATACCCCGATGGCAGGTTATATTCGCAATTATTCCTGCTCAGAATGATAATACATTTACACTATATACATATAGTTGTATAAATAAACACAGAGATATGAAAGATAACATTGTGTAGACCAAAAAAAGAAATTGTTGATAAATGGTACACTAAGGATCTGAAGAGGGTTCAGCAACTCATTAATAAAGATACACAGTGTGTAAAAACATTTGAGGAATTAAAAAATAAGTTTAAGCTAGAAAATAACGAATTTTTCGCATATCTTCAATTACGGCATTTTATCTCAGAACTGGTTAGAAAGACAGGCTGGAATTGGGACATGGGTAGGATGGAAAGCTGGTTGGCTTTAATAAAGAGTGGTCACATGTCTATAACTTTTTGCTATATATCCTTAAATAATATTAAGGGAGCTTCTTTCCTAGATTAATTAACAGCAGAGTGGAACAGGCTAATTGCCCCATGCAGAATAGACACAAAATTTCTTCAAAAATCCATAAGAGAAGTATCTCAGGCAACACTTTCAGCAACCTGGAGAGAAGCTCATACAAAGTTACTGCATAGAGCATATTTTACGCCACAGAAGGGGTACAAATGGCACAATGACAACTTTGATAAATGCCCAAAATGCTCTTTAGAAGCAGCAGATTTAAAACATATGTTTTGGAGCTGCCCAAAAATCGGACAGTTTTGGAATAAACTTGAATATTGGTTTAGTAACACATTGAAGGTCTCCCCTCTGGGCCCTACATTCACACAAGCTATTTTTTGCATAAAACAAAGTGAAGAGCAACACCCTCAAGAAAAACTAGCAGTACTCTCAATATTGGCAGCCAGGTATCTAATCATTAAATGTTGGAAGAGTCATAGGGCTCCCACAATATTAGAAGTCAAAAATTGCCTCAAAAAACAATGTATGTTAGAGCAAAGAGATACTAACATAAATAGTGAGAAGGATATTAAAATATTCTTTAAGAAATGGTCAGTCTTCATTAAAAGCTTCTCAGACAATGAAATAGAGCATATAATTTTTCCCTTCAGAGACTCAGTACTGGTACAACTTAACATATGGTAGTAGGGGTGGAGTAGGAGAGAGAGGGAAATCTTCCCTTCCCTTGTTCCCTTTCCCTGGTGTGGGTTTTTTTTTTTTCTTTTTTTCTTTTCTTTTCTTTTCTTTATGGGTTTCTGGTTGAATTATTTTAGTTTGACCCAGTTGGTCTCGCTTATCGAATGTTTAATTGGATTGTTTTATATTATTTAGTAAATAATCAAGAAAATGGGGTTATTTTTGGTTATATAAAATGATAAAATAGCAGAGGAAAGTTAAAAGGCAAGGAAGGATGGCCTAAGAAATTATAACAAACATATACGTTGTTTTGATTCCTGCTCCTGTCTGGATTTTTTTTTTTTCTTGGAATGTATTTAATTTCTCTGCTTACATTATAAATAAAATTAAAAAAAAAAAATTGTATGTTTCAAAACTCAAAATTGCTTTAACTAAATTAAAGTTTGTTAATCCTGTTTCAGTCTCTTATTACAGACACAAATAGATACAAAAAAAATAGCTGTAGCCTACATATAAAGTTCAAAATTATAGAAAGAAACATTATATTACATTACTCAGACACATTATATAATGGATATAAATCTAGTCATACACGATTGAAAATAAATTTTGAACGATGTATGTATACATCCATTTTTCTTTTTATAATACATTTTTCAAAGTTGACATTAACGTTAATAATTCATAGTAAATAATTAAACATACAGTATATATATCATTAGAATTTGATTTATCATATTTAAATTATGCTTACATTTCCTACTATAGGTCCGGATAAGAGTCCTTAATATGGATTGTCTCCTGAATACATCATTATATCTCTTGAGGCATTGTTTTCTAGTCCTATTCTGCTCAGACACAAGCCTAACCCGGCGCACCATTTCACTTAAAGGGACACTGAACCAATTTTTTTTCTTTCGTGATTCAGATAGTGCATGCAATTTAAAGCAACTTTCTAATTTACTCCTATTATCAAATTTTCTTCATTCTCTTGGTATGTTTATTTGAAAAGCAAGAATTTAAGTTTAGATGCCGGCCCATTTTTGCCAAACAACCTGGGTTGTCCTTGCTGATTTGACAGCACCAATAAACAAATGCTGTCCATGGTTCTGAACCACAAATTTGCTGGCTCCTTAGCTTAGATGCCTTCTTTTTCAAATAAAGATATCAAGAGAACGAAGAAAAATTGATAATAGAAGTAAATTATAAAGTTGCTTAAAATTGCATGCTCTATCTGAATCATGAAAGAAAAAATTTGGGTTCAGTATCCCTTTAAGATTGCATTACGTCTGTCTTGATCCAAGGTTAAAATCCCCTTCCTTTTTTTTGGGAAATATTTTTCTATTGCAGAGGAAATAATAATCAATTCTCCAATGGAAAATGTCTTTGAACGATGCATTGTAATCAATTTTTCTTGCTAACAAAAACACTACACCCAATAATGGAACTAATTTTCTATTGAAGCGAGCAATAAAGAAACATATTTGTACACACATAAAAAATAACTATTCTGTCAATACTATTAATTCAATATGTAAATATTTTCAAAGAAACAATGTATAAATTGGTTCTTAGCATACTACTATTAAAAAAAAAAAAATTGTTACGTGTTTTATACTTTGAAAAAAAAATGATACTTTTTTGAAAATGCGCAATACAATGGACTTTTTATTTGGATACAAAATATAATTGTAGATACATTAGTTTATGTTTTTCACACAGTGATTTTTTTAAAAACATTTTTTATCACTGATGCTAACTGTATGGAAATATCAATGTTAACTATCATTGATGTATTAAAATTCAGTATAGTAATAGTAATTTAGAAATAAAGACTCTTCTACCAATAATAAAAGAGTTAAAAAGGATTATCCAATCAAATTTGAGATAGTCATTATATTGAAATTATTTGGTTAATCTATGCATACAGTTTTTAATGCCCCATTTCTAGATTTCTCTAGAACGGATGTTGTGATTAATATAGTCATTTATAACGTTATTTTAACTTTGAACAAAGCATATATTCTTTTTTTGTGCCATTTATATTATCAATATTGAGCTGGCCTCCAGACTATCAGGAAAGACCAAAAGTGAAAAAAGTGTGATGTTTATACATCATCAAAACTGTATAATGGTTGAAGCTGTCATAGAACATTATGAAGATATAATTGGATATAATGCTCGATCGATTAACCCTAAACAAAAGAAAGGCATCTAGGAACAAATAAGTCATGCTGTGTAAGCAGAAGGGATTTTTCCTAAAGACTTTAGGGCCTGTCATAAGAGGGTGATAGATATTAGGAAAAATATCAAGAAAAAAGTATGCCTAGAAAAACAGTCATCTAAAGGAATGGGTGGAGGCCCTGCATATAGGGCAGTACTTATTGATTATGAGCAGATGCTGTATGCCAGGATGGGTGATGCTGTCGTGGTGGGCCTTGATGTTCCATCAGATACTATGGATTTTAGAGGTAAATATATTATTTATTTGATCTGATAGTACTAAATTGTTTATTTCTTATGTATATAATAGGACAACATGGAGAGGCGTTAGAACATGATTTAAAACATGCCCAGGAGGACAAACCTTTCGAGTCAGAATCAAATTAACAGGAGTCACAACCATGCATATCACGTGATATCCCATCTAGAGAAGAAAGTGTCAGTAAGTATATATATGTTCTAAAAGTAAACAATAATTTTATGTTGTAAACAAATGTTCCAGTATTAGTAAAGTTCATTTTGGAAATCAAATATAGATCAGAAGCTCTATAGAAACGGATACTCAAATAAAATAAAATGTTTTTAATAGTTAAATATAGCATGTAATTTCTCTAAAGTTTACAATCAAGTCATACAATCGGCTAGATTACGAGTTTTGTTGGTAAAAACTTGCGGGGCTAACGCTCCTTTTTTTTGCGCTTACTTTAAACAACGCTAGTATTACGAGTTTTCTGAATGGCTGCGTTAACCTCAGAAAAGTGAGCATTGAGCAAAATTTAGCTCCACTTCTAACCTCAATACCAGCGTTGCTTACGGTAGCAGTAAGCTGGAAAAAAAATTCCCCATAGGATACAATGGGGCTGAGCTGGCTGAAAAAAAACCTAACACCTGCAAAAAAGCAGCGTTCAGCTCCTAACGCAGCCCCATTGTTTCCTATGGGGAAACACATTCTAAGATTTCACCTAACACCCTAACATGAACCCCGAGTCTAAACACCCCTAATCTTAATAACCCTCATCCTAAAAAAAACAAAGAAGAGGCGCTCTGGTGCAAATAATCCTAAGGTATGTGAGAACAACAAAAATAATTGCGAACTCAGTACTCACAAGTGTATTTGCACATGCAGTGCAATAATTGGCAAGCCGAAGCTTCAGAGCCGCTCGGCTGACTAATTCAGGACCGGTCAGCTGCGTGTAGCGGTCACGTTCCAATAAGTGGAGGTATGGACCTTTAATACAAAGGAAGAAATACACCCTTGGTGCAGAGTACCCCGATCACTGCCGGACACACAACAGATAGCGGTGAACCTATAATCACAAGCGGAGTTGCAGAACCAGTACCTGTTCTACCTTGCTCTGAGATATTATTCTCTACCTAAATGCTTTTGGGTATAACAATCATTAGCCTTTTTGTTCGCTAATTCAAACTGGAATAGCAGGAGTGTTTGACTCTCTCAGAAGCAGTTTGCCTATAAGAGCAGCAGTTGTCAATCCTGGAATAATCATTCGGCTTCCTGGAGAACAGCTGTGTTGCTCAAAGGGAGTCAGCTGAATGGCTCTTAAAGATTCGGCTTGCCTGATATTGCACTGGTTGTGCAACTCTGCTTGTGAGTATAGGTTCACAGCTATCTGTTTTGTGTCTGGCAGTGATCGGGGTACTCTGCACCAAGGGCATATTTCTTCCTTTGTATTACAGGTCCATACCTCCACTTATAGGAACGCGACTGCTACATGCAGCTGACTGGTCCTGAGCGAGTCAGCCGAGCGGCTCTGAAGCTTTGGCTTGCCAATTATTGCACTGCATGTGCAAATACACTTGTGAGTACTGAGTTCGCAATTATTTTTGTTGTTCTCACATACCTTAGGATTATCTGCACCAGAGCGCCTCTTCTTTGTCTTTTCTAGGACGAGGGTTATTGTTATCATTTTTGTGGAGAGAGCAGCTGTCCACTTGGGTCCCCTTTGATTTTCACATATTGGAAGATTTTTGCATTGTGACATCACTGGTACTAATGGACATCTTCATACCACTTGTTTCAAGGACTGTATTTAAGTATATATAATTATTATCTTATACTCTACACTTGTTGTTGTTTTGGTATATATTTGCAAGGGCGTATATTATATTATATGCAAGGGAACTATTATTATTATTATTTTTATCATATTATATGATTATACCATATTAAGATCCAGTATATTACCTATTTGGTTTATTTATCTTCATCCCATAGGGAGCAGATTAAAACATGCGCACCTCATTCTTTGGACACACTATCACTTTGTGTGGTCCAAATTTTTCTGTCAACCCTAATCTTACACTTATTAACCCCTAATCTGCCCCCCCGACATAGTCGCCACCTGCATTATACTATTAACCCCTAATCTGCCGCTCCGGACACCGCCGCCACTTACATTATCCCTATGAACCCCTAATCTGCTGCCCCTAACATCACTGACACCTATATTATATTTATTAATCCCTAATCTGCCCCCCCCCAAAGTCACTGCCACCTACCTACAACTATTAACCCCTAATCTGCCGACCGGACATCGCTGCCACTATAATAAATGTATTAACCCCTAAACCGCCGCACTCCCGCCTAGCAAACACTATAATAAATTGTATTAACCCCTAATCTGCCCCCCCAATGTCGCCGCCACCTACCTACAATTATTAACCCCTAATCTCCCGCCCCTAACATCGCCGCTACTATAATAAGTTATAAAACCCTAAATCTAAGTCTAACCCTAACACCCCTCTAACTTAAATATAATTTAAATAAATCTAAATAAAATTACTATAATTAAATAAATTAATCCTATTTAAAACTAAATACTTACCTATAAAATAAACCCTAATATAGCTACAATATAACTAATAGTTACATTGTAGCTATTTTAGGATGTATATTTATTTTACAGGCAACTTTGTATTTATTTTAACTAGGTACAATAGCTATTAAATAGTTAATAACTATTTAATAGCTACCTAGTTAAAATAATTACAAAATTACCTGTAAAATAAATCCTAACCTAAGTTACAAATGCACCTAACACTACACTATCAATAAATTAATTAAATAAATTAACTACAATAATCTAAACTCAAATACAATTAAATAAACTAAACTATAGTACAAAAACACTAAATTACTGAAAATAAAAACATATTACAAGAATTTTAATATAATTACACCTAATCTAAGCCCCCTAATAAAATAAAAAAGCCCACCAAAATAATAAAATTCCCTACCCTATACTAAATTACAAAAGTAATCAGCTCTTTTACCCCCTTAAAAGGGCTTTTTGCGGGGCATTGCCCCAAAGTAATCAGCTCTTTTACCTGTAAAAAAAATACAAGACCCCCCCAACATTAAAACCCACCACTCACACACCCCTACTCTAAAACCCACCCGATCCCCCCTTAAAAAACCTAACAATACCCCCATGAAGATCACCCTACCTTGAGTCGTGTTCACCCAGCCGTGCACCGATGGCTCAGAAGAGGACAACCGGACCGGCAGAAGTCTTCATCCTATCCGGGCAGAAGAGGACATCTGGACTGGCAGACATCTTTATCCAGGCGGCATCTTCTATCTTCATCCTTCCGGAGTGGAGCCATCTTCTATCCAGCCGACGTGGAGCCATCCTCTTCTTCCGATGTCCTACTGCAGAATGAAGGTTCCTTTAAATTATGTCATCCAAGATGGCGTCCCTCAAATTCCGATTGGCTGATAGGATTCTATCAGCCAATCGGAATTAAAGTAGGCAAATAAATAAATTCTGATTTTTTTTTTCTTTTTTGTTGTTGTCATTTATTTGTAAATAAATTAGTATGTTTAAACTTACTTTACATTTTTTAGTGTATATTTAATAATATCAATATATCTATGTTTACAGGTGTACGAGGATTACTGCAGACAATGCAGGATTCATCAATTGCATTATTCAATGGTAAGTATTTTCACATTTAAAAAAACAAAAAAAAACAAATCCATTGATACTAATTGATGTTATTTACAATCATAGAAGAAATTGAAATTAATTTGGAACCCCTTGTGGAGGACACTGTTTGTCAGGAGGATGAGGATGACACACAAATAGAGGGAATTACTCCACCTGACCTTCATACACCTCAAATACCCATTATGGAATCGAACTTAGAGGAAAAAAATGAGGATGCTGGACGACCACAACAAGCTCAACCTGAACGAGCAAATGAAATGAAAAGCAAATGAAATTGAAAGACTAACTGATATGGCATTGTCTTTTTGCAATGAACAAAATTTTTTTTTTTTTAAACAAATGATAGAATTAGAAAAATAAAGAAAAGCAATACTTAAAGACCAGGCTAATGTTCCAAAGGAATATTATAGTAAAAAAAATAGCGTTTATGAATAGGATAAATCAAGAATAAGAAATTATAAAAAAAATACATATATTTTTGCACTTTCAGTTTTAATATTTGTTGTTGTTTGGATTAATAGTTCTGTTGTTATATGTTGATATTTTTTATGTTTAATAACATTTTAATATATTTAATAAAAAATATTTTTTTTCCGAAATTAGTCATTCTTAAAAAATTCAAAAACACCTAGACATTTAAGTAATGGAACAAAATGATATATTTTTATTAACAAATATAAATATAAATATATATATATATATATATATATATAGTCCATATATGCAAAGTGTAACAGCACCACAGCACAGTCTTACTTCTTAGAGGTGAAAAATTCTTTTATTGAGGTACAACAACCATAAAAAGGCGACGTTTCGGACCTACATGGTCCTTATTCATGCATATATATATATATATATACAGATATATATAGGGAAACAAGAAAGTCTTCTGCACACCAAGATGGGTAAAAGATGATTCTTTATTCTGTACAATGCTTACAAACATGAAGGTGGACGACAGCCCAATAAAAAAATTACAGCAAAAGAAAACACAGGGAACCAAAAACCCCCTGCGACATCATACGCATTTCATGCCTCTAGGGCACTTGTTCACTGATAGAAAACAGGGGGTAGGTATGCTCATTAAATAGAATTTAACATCCAATAGGAAAACATCAATTACATGACAAAATTAACCCCTGAAGAACCTTGACATGAAATTATTTAAACTCAACCCTGCATATACTGCTAAGCATAATTTTTTCTGAAAAACATATTTGCTAATCAGGTGAACAATGTTTTCAATTACAGCAAAAATAGACATTAAAGTAAATTTAACAAACATATATATATATATATATATATATATATATATATATATATATATATATATATATATATATATATATATATATATAAAAGAAAATACCAGATTTTTTATATGCAATATAATATAAAGGCAGTTTCAAAAAAGAAACAAGTCAGGCAAATAAAACCTACATAATATATATACTATGGCCTCTATTTATCAAAGGTCTTGTAGACCTGATCCGACAGTGCGGATCAGGTCCGCAAGACCTCGCTAAATGCGGAGAGCAATACGCTCTCCGCATTTAACATTGCACCAGCAGCTCTCAAGAGCTGCTGGTGCAACGCTGCCCCCTGCTTACTCTTGGCCAATCGGCCGCCAGCAGGGAGGTGTCAATCAACCCGATCGTATCCAGCAACCCCATATTAAGTCTTATTAAAAAAGTTTATAAGAACTACCAGAGTCTCAAGAACACACAATCATGGATGCTAGCTATATAATACACTAATGTATTATACTGTTAAACAGTGTGCAAGAAAAAGAAAAACAAAACCACATCATTAATGGTCTAAGGTAAATAGCATATGCAAAATTATTCATTACCCAAGAGAAAAAACAGGGATCCCCAATAATATAAATGGCCAGTAAGTCCACTGATTAATAGTAGGAGAATTCCAAACTATAAGTCCTTGAATATGGACAACAGTTGTAAATACAAAAAGCCAAACAGGCTGGGTCCTCCTGGTGAATACCTTCGCTCCCTATGTGGCAAGGTAAAATTGGTTCAAGCGGGCTAACACATTAACACTGTAGGTGGCATAGAAATTAACACTCACCCCTTCAGTTCATACTAACCACTCACTCCAACAATAAAGCAAGCTGAACATATGCCAATGGGACAAATAATACAGTTCAACAGGGGAATGACACTGACGCTTCTCATACAGTGACTTCCTCCGTGTCAGACAGGTAGAAAACACACTGCGCTTCTCATTCAGCATTTCCTTAGTGTTACCTGTATTCTTGATAAATTAGTGATTTCACCCCATGTCACTCATATGCACCGCTCACTAATCTCCGGTATTGATAGTAAACATCCTGTGCTCGCATAGGGAGATTTCCAAAGATTGTGTGTTCTTGAGACTCTGGTAGTTCTTATAAACTGTTTTTATTAAGGCTTAATATGGTGTTGCTTGATAAGGTATACTTCTTGTTTTCTTTTTTTTATATATATATATATATATATATATATATACACACACATTTGTACACATATACATATATATATATTTATATTTATATTAAAACACTAAGGCCTAGATTTGGAGTTCGGCGGTAGCCGTCAAAACCAGCGTTAGAGGCTCCTAACGCTGGTTTTGGGCGCCCGCCGGTATTTGGAGTCAGTGATTAAAGGGTCTAACGCTCACTTTTCAGCCGCGACTTTTCCATACCGCAGATCCCCCTACGCCATTTGCGTAGCCTATCTTTTCAATGGGATCTTCCTAACGCCGGTATTTAGAGTCGTTTCTGCAGTGAGCGTTAGAGCTCTAACGACAAGATTCCAGCCGCCTGAAAATAGCAGGAGTCAAGAGATTTCTGGCTAACGCCGGTTTATAAAGCTCTTAACTACTGTACCCTAAAGTACACTAACACCCATAAACTACCTATGTACCCCTAAACCGAGGTCCCCCCACACCGCCGCCACTCGATTAAAATTTTTAACCCCTAATCTGCCGACCGCCACCTACGTTATACTTATGTACCCCTAATCTGCTGCCCCTAACCCCGCCGACCCCTATATTATATTTCTTAACCCCTAACTTGCCCCCCACAACGTCGCCGCAAGCTACTTAAAATAATTAACCCCTAATCTTCCGACCGCAAATCGCCGCCACCTACGTTATCCCTATGTACCCTTAATCTGCTACCCCTAACACCGCCGACCCCTATATTATATTTATTAACCCCTAATCTGCCCCCCTCAACGTCGCCGACACCTGCCTACACTTATTAACCCCTAATCTGCCGAGCGGACCTGAGCGCTACTATAATAAAGTTATTAACCCCTAATCCGCCTCACTAACCCTATAATAAATAGTATTAACCCCTAATCTGCCCTCCCTAACATCGCCGACACCTACCTTCAATTATTAACCCCTAATCTGCCGACCGGAGCTCACCGCTATTCTAATAAATGTATTAACCCCTAAAGCTAAGTCTAACCCTAACACTAACGCCCCCCTAAGTTAAATATAATTTTTATCTAACGAAATAAATTAACTCTTATTAAATAACTTATTCCTATTTAAAGCTAAATACTTACCTGTAAAATAAATCCTAATATAGCTACAATATAAATTATAATTATATTATAGCTATTTTAGGATTAATATTTATTTTACAGGCAACTTTGTAATTATTTTAACCAGGTACAATAGCTATTAAATAGTTAAGAACTATTTAATAGTTACCTAGTTAAAATAATAACAAATTTACCTGTAAAATAAATCCTAACCTAAGTTATAATTAAACCTAACACTACCCTATCAATAAAATAATTAAATAAACTACCTACAGTTACCTACAATTAACCTAACACTACACTATCAATAAATTAATTAAACACAATTCCTACAAATAAATACAATTAAATAAACTAGCTAAAGTACAAAAAATAAAAAAGAACTAAGTTACAGAAAATAAAAAAATATTTACAAACATAAGAAAAATATTACAACAATTTTAAACTAATTACACCTACTCTAAGCCCCCTAATAAAATAACAAAGCCCCCAAAATAAAAAATTCCCTACCCTATTCTAAATTAAAAAAGTTACAAGCTCTTTTACCTTACCAGCCCTGAACAGGGCCCTTTGCGGGGCATGCCCCAAGAATTTCAGCTCTTTTGCCTGTAAAAAAAAACATACAATACCCCCCCCCCCAACATTACAACCCACCACCCACATACCCCTAATCTAACCCAAACCCCCCTTAAATAAACCTAACACTAATCCCCTGAAGATCTTCCTACCTTGTCTTCACCATCCAGGTATCACCGATCCGTCCTGGCTCCAAGATCTTCATCCAACCCAAGCGGGGGTTGGCGATCCATAATCCGGTGCTCCAAAGTCTTCCTCCTATCCGGCAAGAAGAGGACATCCGGACCGGCAAACATCTTCTCCAAGCGGCATCTTCGATCTTCTTCCATCCGGTGCGGAGCGGGTCCATCTTGAAGCAGGCAACGCGGATCCATCCTCTTCTTCCAATCAGCCAATCAGACTGAGCTCGCATTCTATTGGCTGATCGGAACAGCCAATAGAATGCGAGCCCAATCTGATTGGCTGATTGGATCAGCCAATCGGATTGAACTTGATTCTGATTGGCTGATTCCATCAGCCAATCAGAAAATTCCTACCTTAATTCCGATTGGCTGATAGAATCCTATCAGCCAATCGGAATTCGAGGGACGCCATCTTGGATGACGTCCCTTAAAGGAACCGTCATTAGTCGGGAGACATCGGAAGAAGAGGATGGATCCGCGTCGCCTGCTTCAAGATGGACCCGCTCCGCACCGGATGGAAGAAGATCGAAGATGCCGCTTGGAGAAGATGTTTGCCGGTCCGGATGTCCTCTTCTTGCCGGATAGGAGGAAGACTTTGGAGCACCGGATTATGGATCGCCAACCCCCGCTTGGGTTGGATGAAGATCTTGGAGCCAGGACGGATCGGTGATACCTGGATGGTGAAGACAAGGTAGGAAGATCTTCAGGGGATTAGTGTTAGGTTTATTTAACGGGGGTTTGGGTTAGATTAGGGGTATGTGGGTGGTGGGTTGTAATGTTGGGGGGGGGGGTATTGTATGTTTTTTTTTACAGGCAAAAGAGCTGAAATTCTTGGGGCATGCCCCGCAAAGGGCCCTGTTCAGGGCTGGTAAGGTAAAAGAGCTTGTAACTTTTTTAATTTAGAATAGGGTAGGGAATTTTTTATTTTGGGGGGCTTTGTTATTTTATTAGGGAGCTTAGAGTAGGTGTAATTAGTTTAAAATTGTTGTAATATTTTTCTTATGTTTGTAAATATTTTTTTATTTTCTGTAACTTAGTTCTTTTTTATTTTTTGTACTTTAGCTAGTTTATTTAATTGTATTTATTTGTAGGAATTGTGTTTAATTAATTTATTGATAGTGTAGTGTTAGGTTAATTGTAGGTAACTGTAGGTAGTTTATTTAATTATTTTATTGATAGGGTAGTGTTAGGTTTAATTATAACTTAGGTTAGGATTTATTTTACAGGTAAATTTGTTATTATTTTAACTAGGTAACTATTAAATAGTTCTTAACTATTTAATAGCTATTGTACCTGGTTAAAATAATTACAAAGTTGCCTGTAAAATAAATATTAATCCTAAAATAGCTATAATATAATTATAATTTATATTGTAGCTATATTAGGATTTATTTTACAGGTAAGTATTTAGCTTTAAATAGGAATAAGTTATTTAATAAGAGTTAATTTATTTCGTTAGATAAAAATTATATTTAACTTAGGGGGGTGTTAGTGTTAGGGTTAGACTTAGCTTTAGGGGTTAATACATTTATTAGAATAGCGGTGAGCTCCGGTCGGCAGATTAGGGGTTAATAATTGAAGGTAGGTGTCGGCGATGTTAGGGAGGGCAGATTAGGGGTTAATACTATTTATGATAGGGTTAGTGAGGCGGATTAGGGGTTAATAACTTTATTATAGTAGCGCTCAGGTCCGCTCGGCAGATTAGGGGTTAATAAGTGTAGGTAGGTGTCGGCGACGTTGTGGGGGGCAGATTAGGGGTTAATAAATATAACATAGGGGTCGGCGATGTTAGGGCAGCAGATTAGGGGTACATAGGGATAACGTAGGTGGCGGCGTTTTACGGAGCGGCAGATTAGGGGTTAAAAGTGTAATGCAGGGGTCAGCGATAGCGGGGGCGGCAGATTAGGGGTTAATAAGTGTAAGGCTAGGGGTGTTTAGACTCGGGGTACATGTTAGAGTGTTAGGTGCAGACGTAGGAAGTGTTTCCCCATAGGAAACAATGGGGCTGCGTTAGGAGCTGAACGCTGCTTTTTTGCAGGTGTTAGGTTTTTTTTTCAGCTCAAACAGTCCCATTGTTTCCTATGGGAGAATCGTGCACGAGCACGTTTTTGAGGCCGGCCGCGTCCGTAAGCAACTCTGGTATCGAGAGTTGCATTTGCGGTAAAAATGCTCTACGCTCCTTTTTTGGAGCCTAACGCAGCATTTGTTTGAACTCTCGATACCAGAGTTAATTTTATGGTGCGGCCAGAAAAAAGCCCGCGGAGCGTTAACAGCCCTTTTACCGCCGAACTCCAAATCTAGGCCTAAGAAAAATACAAGTACAATAAGATTACAGGCAGTCTCTCTATCCAAGTCATTTGGAATATGATCCACTTGAAAATTATCATGTAATAGATTAAAAATAAAATAAAATTAATAATATTGTTTAGATAATATGAAAAAAAAATAATCTTATTATCAAGGTTTTTAAAACAGACACTTACATGTAAAAAATCCATATGATTTTCTACTCCTGCTCTAGTAGTATGTGTTCTTATAATCTCTTGAAGGACATACACATCTTCAGGGAAATTCTCCAGACACACCTCCTCTAGATTACCTTGAGATATAGCAATATTGTGCAGAATGCATGACACGAGAATGATATCATTACAGTTTTCTGGTGAATATTTCAGGTCAAAACTCTGAGTCTCATTTTTAGAACCCCAAATGTCCACTCAGTTGCACTCCTTGTTGACCTGTGAGACTCATTAAATTGAATTTCTGAGTGTGTATGAGGCACTGGTACAGGTGTCAAGAGCCAGGGCCTACAGGGATAACCACTGACACCTACGACAAAATAATGAACATACATGTTTACAATTATTTTTTTACAATGTATACAAATGAACTATAAAATTAATCATATATATATATATATATATATATATATATATATATATATATATATATATATATATATATATATATATATAGATTAATTAGAGTTAATAGGGAGAGAAAATTACAGTCAGGCTCCCATATTGCAACTATGGGATAAATTGCCTGATAAAATATAAACCTGGATAGTGCTAGATAAACCAGGTCCTGGTGCAGACCCCAAATATTTTATTAAGTTCAAATATATTTATATAAGTAAATACATCTTGCACACCGCAGAGCTATATGAGATGCTGTGTTGAAAGTAGGGGATTGCAGCACTCAGTATTAACTTCTCAAATCTAATATGTAGAGACAAGCTGAAACAAAGTATCAAAACAAAGGCTCACACACAGATGGTCCAATTAAAGTGTTACGCATTTATTTACACATGTTTAACCTAAACCTTAATATGCCACTGCAGTGGAACGTATAGCAAAACCTAAACTCATGGGTACTAAATTCATGAATGACTATCACAGACGAATGCTAAAGTAAACATACAAAAGAAATTTTAAGGCATACCATAGGAAATCAAACAAAATTGAAACAAAATGTCCCAAATGAAACAAAATTTCCACAAATCTTGTGTTAGTTATGGTGAAATTTTTTATACAAAAAAGCAGCATCTGAGTTCATCCTGAAAATGTACTGTTATTGGAGAAACAGCTGACAGACTCGAGGTAAAAGCGTCCTCCTGTGTCAGCACATATAAACCATGAGTATAAGAAATTGACATCTGACTTTTCCCAAATTGCGGCAATAAGGATATAGAAAAAACATATACAACCTCTTCCAAGAGTTAGGATAGGTCTCAGGCAGCTCAGACCGGGTTCCGGTTTCTTTAGGCACCGACCTGAGGTATACCATATGAAGTGAGCCAGGACTTGGCATCCGGCTTTTGTCTCACCCAGATCACTCGTTCCGTTTCTTGACACATTCGTTTGTGCAATTCAAACTTCGAGACTTTATGTTGGGTAGATCCACTTTCAATCACCTCTGCCGACCTTAGCTAGAATCCAAGTGTTATTGATCAACACCAATCCGGATACTTGTTTGCTGCCGCTAAAACTTTCAAATGACTGTGTCGACGCGCGTTTCGCCCCAAAATGCTTTCCGTCAGGGCCTCGTCAGGACTGTCAGTCACAGGTGAACTCTCCTTTCATTTAAATCTCCTACAGGTATTAGGTAAGCCAATAGGGCGTATATGCTCCAGCCAATAGGAAGGTTTACTTGACAACACCATTGTTTAGATTTCTTTGCTTTTATATGCCAAACCACAAACATTGCTATTATCCTAATTTATACCTAGTATGACAGACCAAAATAAAAGGAGACTAACAAACACTATTAAAGGGACCAAATTATGCAGAGCCTTCTATGAATCTATTTTAATTTCAAACACCCCTAATGCGATAGAATTTGCATAAATTATTTACGGATGTTGAAAATAAAAATCAAGATGAACATTTCTTTCTTCATATTTGTGCTTAGGCTTTTTAGGGAATGATAGAAATGTGAATACAAAAGGAATTATCTTAAAAGTTATTTATTATTACTTGATCGGACTACCTAGGTTGATTTCTCATATTATTTCTGTTTTTAGCCCAGGAAAGACCTAAATTCAATTCTTTCATTTAAGCCAAAAGGGGATACTGTTTTTAGAACATAAGTCCACCTGGCCTCTTTTTTAAGAAGACATATATTGTTGTCCCCTCCTCTGCCACTTGTCAGTCCTTGATCAATGCCAACAAATTTTAGGAGTTTAAATTCTTAAATCCGGTGTGTCCAGTGATGCCTACCTTTTATACTATCCCGAAAATTCATAAAAATAAGTCTCACCCACCGGGGAGACCAATAGTATCGGGAATAGGAGGCATCAGTGAACACATCGGACAATATGTAGATTTCTTTTTAAGACCGTTCCTATTATCACTGCCCTCTTATGTTAAGGACACCCCAGATCTCCTTCGGAAAATTGATGACATATCTGTTTCAACTGACACTATTCTTGTGTCACTTGACGTAGAAAGTCTCTATTCCTCAATACCTCATGAGGTGGGGATTGGTGCAAGTGAACACTTTTTGAGATCTAGAGGCTCAGAGAGTAACAAACATACTGATTTTGTTATTAAGTTGCTAAGATTTATATTAGAAAACAACGTATTTGAATTTGATGGCTCAATTTATAGACAGGTCAGGGGGACAGCAATGGGAGCCGTATGTGCACCCACATACGCATGCCTACACTTGGGGGCATGGGAGCTTGACATCTTTGAAAAATTTGGGGAGGTGTTCGGTTCCCATGTATCCCTATGGCTTAGATATGTGGACGACATCCTTATGTTTTGGGATGGCCCCCTGGCCTGTCTGGTAGAATTTATTGACTCATTAAATAGAAATGATCGGAACATTCTGTTGACGCATGTATTCAGCATGAAAGAATTACCTTTCCTGGATATCTGTATCAAAAAAGAAGGTAATAAAATAACTACTGAAAATTATCGAAAGACCACAGCAACAAATAGCTTATTAGAAGCTTCCAGTAGCCACCCGGAATCACTCAAAAGAGGCATTCCCTTTGGACAACTGCTGAGACTGAAGAGAAATTGTTCTTCAAAAACAAAATTTGAGCATCATACTCAAATAATGTGTGAAAAATTCATTGAAAGAGGATATTCGAATAAACTAATAAAATTTACCCTTAACAAAGTAAGGAAACTAAATAGAAACGATCTCCTTTATTCAAATAAAGTCAAGACCACTACAGATGATAATACAAGATTTATTACAACATTTAATTGCCAATGGCAGGCTTTGAGAGACATTTTGACTCGACACTGGCATTTGTTGTCATTTGATGAAAAAATAGCTGAAAAAGTGGGTCAAAGACCCCTTTTGACCGCAAAAAAATCTCCTAACTTAAAAGAGAAGTTGGTTAAAAGCAGATTTGTAAGGTCAGAACCCACAACAAGCTGGCTAACCAAATACCAACAAGTTAAAGGCAGTTTCCCATGTGGACATTGTGTGTATTGTCCCTATATGTTAAAGTGTAAAACTTTTTCGGCCAATACCAATAATAACTTTGAAATAAGGTGTTTTTCAAATTGCAACACAGTAGGAGTGTTATATCTCTTACAATGCTCCTGTCCCCTGTTCTACGTAGGTAAAACAAAACGGATGTTCAAGGACAGGGTACAGGAGCATAGAGATGACATACTCTTTGAAAGAGATACTAGTGTTGCAAGACATTTCAAAGATGCACACAATAGCAGTACTATATCTTTAAAATTTGTTGGCATTGATCAAGGACTGACAAGTGGCAGAGGAGGGGACAACAATATATGTCTTCTTAAAAAAGAGGCCAGGTGGACTTATGTTCTAAAAACAGTATCCCCTTTTGGCTTAAATGAAAGAATTGAATTTAGGTCTTTCCTGGGCTAAAAACAGAAATAATATGAGAAATCAACCTAGGTAGTCCGATCAAGTAATAATACATAACTTGTAAGATAATTCCTTTTGTATTCACATTTCTATCATTCCCTAAAAAGCCTAAGCACAAATATGAAGAAAGAAATGTTCATCTTGATTTTTATTTTCAACATCCGTAAATAATTTATGCAAATTCTATCGCATTAGGGGTGTTTGAAATTAAAATAGATTCATAGAAGGCTCTGCATAATTTGGTCCCTTTAATAGTGTTTGTTAGTCTCCTTTTATTTTGGTCTGTCATACTAGGTATAAATTAGGATAATAGCAATGTTTGTGGTTTGGCATATAAAAGCAAAGAAATCTAAACAATGGTGTTGTCAAGTAAACCTTCCTATTGGCTGGAGCATATACGCCCTATTGGCTTACCTAATACCTGTAGGAGATTTAAATGAAAGGAGAGTTCACCTGTGACTGACAGTCCTGACGAGGCCCTGACGCAAAGCATTGTGGGGCGAAACGCGCATCGACACAGTCATTTGAAAGTTTTAGCGGCAGCAAACAAGTATCCGGATTGGTGTTGATCAATAACACTTGGATTCTAGCTAAGGTCGGCAGAGGTGATTGAAAGTGGATCTACCCAACATAAAGTCTCGAAGTTTGAATTGCACAAACGAATGTGTCAAGAAACGGAACGAGTGATCTGGGTGAGACAAAAGCCGGATGCCAAGTCCTGGCTCACTTCATATGGTATACCTCAGGTCGGTGCCTAAAGAAACCGGAACCCGGTCTGAGCTGCCTGAGACCTATCCTAACTCTTGGAAGAGGTTGTATATGTTTTTCTATATCCTTATTGCCGCAATTTGGGAAAAGTCAGATGTCAATTTCTTATACTCATGGTTTATAAGTGCTGACACAGGAGGACGCTTTTACCTCGAGTCTGTCAGCTGTTTCTCCAATAACAGTACATTTTCAGGATGAACTCAGATGCTGCTTTTTTGTATAAAAAATTTCACCATAACTAACACAAGATTTGTGGAAATTTTGTTTCATTTGGGACATTTTGTTTCAATTTTGTTGATTTCCTATGGTATGCCTTAAAATTTCTTTTGTATGTT
>NC_069501.1:839075708-839108208 GCF_027579735.1 Bombina bombina
AGGCTCCTAACACTGGTTTTGGGCTACCGCTGGTATTTAGAGTCAGTCAGGAAAGGGTCTAATGCTCATTTTGCAGCCGCAACTTTTCCATACCGCAGATCCCCCTACGCCATTTGCGTATCCTATCTTTTCAATGGGATCTTTCTAACGCCGGTATTTAGAGTCATGGCTGAAGTGAGCGTTACAAATCTAACGACAAAACTCAGCGCAGAAAAAAGCCAGGAGTTAAGAGCTTTCTGGGCTAACGTTGGTTCATAAAGCTCTTAACTACTGTGCTCTAACACCATAAACTACCTATGTACCCCTAAACTGAGGTCCCCCCACATCGCCGCCACTCTATTAAATTTTTTTAACCCCTAATCTGCCGACCGCACACCGCCGCCACCTACATTATCCCTATGTACCCCTAATCTGCTGCCCCTAACACCGCCGACCCCTATATTATATTTATTAACCCCTAATCTGCCGCCCCCAAAGTCGCCGTCACCATACCTACAATTATTAACCCCTAATCTGCCGACCGGACCTCACCGCTACTCTAATAAATGTATTAACCCCTAAAGCTAAGTCTAACCCTAACACCCCCCTAAGTTAAATATAATTTAAATCTAAAGAAATAAATTAACTCTTATTAAATAAAATATTCCTATTTAAAGCTAAATGCTTACCTGTAAAATAAATCCTAATATAGCTACAATATAAATTATAATTATATTGTAGCTATTTTAGGATTAATATTTATTTTACAGGCAACTTTGTATTTATTTTAACCAGGTGCAATAGCTATTAAATAGTTAATAACTATTTAATAGCTACCTAGTTAAAATAATTACAAATTACCTGTAAAATAATCCTAACCTAAGTTACAATTAAACCTAACACTACACTATCAATAAATTAATTAAATAAAATACCTACAATTATCTACAATTAAACCTAACACTACACTATCAATAAATTAATTAAATACAATACCTACAAATAAATACAATTAAATAAACTAACTAAAGTACAAACAATAAAAAAGAACTAAGTTACAAAAAATAACAAAATATTTACAAACATTAGAAAAATATTACAACAATTTTAAGCTAATTACACCTACACTAAGCCCCCTAATAAATAACAAAGCCCCCCCAAAATAAAAAATGCCCTACCCTATTCTCTAAATTAAAAATAGAAGCTCTTTTATCTTACCAGCCCTTAAAAGGGCCTTTTGCGGGGCATGCCCCAAATAATTCTGCTCTTTTGCCTGTAAAAAAACTACAATACCCCCCCCAACATTACAACCACCACCCACATACCCCTAATCTAACCCAAACCCCCCCAGTAAATAAACCTAACATTAAGCCCCTGAAGATCTTCCTACCTTATCTTCACCACGCCGGGTATCCACGATCGTTCCAGGCTCCGATGTCTTCATCCAAGCCCAAGCGGGGGCTGAAGACTTCCCAATCCCTCCGGCTGAAGTGTTGATTCCAAACCCAAGCGGGGGCTATGAAGACATCATCCTTCCGGCTGAAGTCTTGATCCAAGCAGGGGCTGAAGATGTCCATGATCAGGCTGAAGAGGTCCATCATCGGGCAGAAGTCTTCATTCTATCCGGGCAGAAGAGGAGTTCCGGACCGGCAAACATCTTCATCCAAGCGGCATCCCTTCTATCTTCTTCCATCCGATGACGAGCGGCTCATCTTCAAGACCTCCGGCAGCGGATCCATCCATCCATCCAAACAGATGCAGGTTCCTTTAAGGGATGTCACTCCAAGATGGCATCCCTCTAATTCCGATTGGCTGATATAGGGTTCGGCGGTGTTAGGGGCAGCAGATTAAGCGTACATAGGTATAATGTAGGTTGCGGCGTTGTACGGAGCGGCAGGGGTTAAAAAAAATATGCAGGGGTCAGCGATAGCGTGGGCGGCAGATTAGGGGTTAATAAGTAGTGATGTCCCGAACTGTTCGCCCGCAAACGGTTCACAGCGAACATAGGTTGTTCGCGTTTCGCATTTGTGGGCAGAACACATGGCGATGTTCGATCCGCCCCTATGTGTCATCATTGTGGAAACTTTGACCCTTTATGTCACAGCCGCCTGACACATTAGAGCCAATCAGCATCAGACACTCCCTCACAGACACTCCCAGCTACTCGGAATCCGCCATTTTAGACTCATAACGACCTTGCTTTTTTAATGAGAGGACGTGTTGTGTTTTTGCTCCTGACATTAATAAGAAAAACATAGCTAGGCTAGTGTATTTACAGTCCAGAAGGACTCCACTCATCTCTGCTGCAAGCACAGCACCCCAAAAAGCCCAATTTAGGGCTATATTTTGTGCCGTTTTTTTTTTTTTTCTTTTTTTTTTTATTAGCATTTGCCTGGCTTTCAGCTGTGTGTTTAAGGCTCACAGCATATGCTGTGACTACTGCCACCACTGATATCTCCCTAACAACATTAGTTTAAATTTAACTAACCCAAAAATATAATTATTTTTCTAGTGTAATTTTTTTTCATTTTCTATCAGGCCAGTGTCACACAGCATATACTCTGGTTCATTGCTCTGTGCCAGCCAGCAGCCAGCAGTGTTAATATCCGTTTATAACATTATTTTAATTAAAAAAAAACACAAAAAAACTTTTTTTCTACGTGTAATCTAATTACATTTACTAATCAAGGCCTGTGTCTGTCAGGCTCACTCAGCATTAAATATACCTTCTTTTTTTTCAGGCTTTTGGTTAATTGGTCCTGTGGCCAGGCAGCCCCACCAGCACCTCATATATATTTTTCTTTCACCTTAATTTTAATTATATAAAAAAAAAAGTTTTAAATTTGTTTGCTAGCTTTGTAATCTAATATAATTTTCTATCCGGGCCTGTGTGTTTGCTGATATAGAGAGCCTACTGTGTTTACTTGCTGCCCTCCCTAGTCTATGAGCCACGACTCATATGTGTTTAACCCTTTTTTTGATTCCCCCCCCAAAAAAATAATTTCAATCATTTTTCTAGTGTAATATAATAGCATTTTCTATCAGGCGTGTGTGTATCCGACATACAGAGCCTACTGTTTTTGATACCTGCCCTTCCAAGGCTATCAGCCATGACTCATATGTATGTGCTTAACCTTTTTCTTAAAATTTCCAAAAAAAAGTCTTTAATTCATTATGCTAGTGTAATCTAATTGTATTTTCTATCAGGCCTGTGTCTAACTGTCTATCTGACTTACACAGCATACTGTTGTTATAATCGCTGCCCTACGTAGCAGCCAGCCAGTGCGACCACTCAAAGAGTCATATGTGCATTGCACTTCTTAACATAATTTTAATATTAAAATCTAAAATTTTAAAATATTTTGCTAGTGTAATGTAACTTAATTTTCTATCAGTCCTGTGTTTTTGTCACTTATACAGCATACTGTGTTAAATTGCTGCCCTACCATCCACGACTCATATCTGCCAGCCTGTCTGCCAGGCCCAAGTAGCCAATTAGTGGCACCAATCACAATTCTTGTAACAGTAATAAAAAATAAAAAAAACATAATTTTTTGGACTGCAAATATTCAGTCTCCTAGGGCCATTGAATTTCATTTATCTCCTGCCTGCCACTGCCAGCCTTTTGTGCCAGGCCGTCTAGCCAACTATTTACACCAATCATAATTGTTGTCACAGTCAGACAGTATAGTTATTAATTTAAATAAAAAAAATTGTTAGTGTTGATCTTAACCCTCAGTTTGCTCGTGCCTTTGAATTGCACTTTTCTACAGCCTTCCAAGCCTGTGTGCCAGGCCTACTTAAAAAATATTTACACAAATTATATTTGTTGTGACAGTATTTTAATAATTAAAAATTAAAATTTTTGGTAATAGTTGCTGTGATTTGAATCCTCAGTTTGCTGGTGCCATTGAATAGCACTTTCCTCCTGCCTTGCAGCCTGCTGTGAGCCAGGCCCACCTAGCCAATTGTTGTCAGCAATCATATTTCTGTTAACAGTATTGCAAAAATTGTCAATCATCACTGTTTAGACTATCAGTAATCAGTCTCCTAGTGTCCTTGAATTGCATCTCCCTCCTGCCTGCCATCCTTTTGTGCCAGGCCGTCTTGCCAACTATTTACACCAATCCTAATTTTTTGTCAGAGTATAGTTACTAATTAAAATTAAAAAAATCTTTATTGTTGATAATCTTAACCCTCAGTTTGCTCGTGCCTTTGAATTGCACTTTTCTACAGCCTTCCAAGCCTGTGTGCCAGGCCTACTTAAAAAATATTTACACCAATCATATTTGTTGTGACAGTATTCTAATAATTAAAAATTAAAATTTTTGGTAATAGTTGCTGTGATTTGAATCGTCAGTTTGCTGGTGCCATTGAATAGCACTTTCCTCCTGCCTTGCAGCCTGCTGTGAGCCAGGCCCACCTAGCCAATTGTTGTCAGCAATCATATTTCTGTTAACAGTATTTCAAAAATTGTCAATCATCACTGTTTAGACTGTCAGTAATCAGTCTCCTAGTTTCCTTGAATTGCATCTCCCTCCTGCCTGCCATCCTTTTGTGCCAGGCCGTCTTGCCAACTATTTACACCAATCCAAATTTTTTGTCACAGTATAGTTACTAATTAAAATTAAAAAAATCTTTATTATTGATGATCTTAACCCTCAGTTTGCTCATGCCTTTGAACTGCACTTTTCTACAGCCTTCCAAGCCTGTGTGCCAGGCCTACTTAAAAAATATTTACACCAATCATATTTGTTGTGACAGTATTCTAATAATTAAAAATTAAAATTTTTGGTAATAGTTGCTGTGAATTGAATCCTCAGTTTGCTGGTGCCATTGAATAGCACTTTCCTCCTGCCTTGCAGCCTGCTGTGAGCCAGGCCCACCTAGCCAATTGTTGTCAGCAATCATATTTCTGTTAACAGTATTGCAAAAATTGTCAATCATCACTGTTTAGACTGTCAGTAATCAGTCTCCTAGTTTCCTTGAATTGCATCTCCCTCCTGCCTGCCATCCTTTTGTGCCAGGCCGTCTTGCCAACTATTTACACCAATCCAATTTTTTTGTCACAGTATAGTTACTAATTAAAATTAAAAAAATCTTTATTGTTGATGATCTTAATCCTCAGTTTGCTCGTGCCTTTGAATTTCACTTTTCTACAGCCTTCCAAGCCTGTGTGCCAGGCCTACTTAAAAAATATTTACACCAATCATATTTGTTGTGACAGTATTCTAATAATTAAAAATTAAAATTTTTGGTAATAGTTGCTGTGACTTGAATCGTCAGTTTGCTGGTGCCATTGAATAGCACTTTCCTCCTGCCTTGCAGCCTGCTGTGAGACAGGCCCACCTAGCCAATTGTTGTCAGCAATCATATTTCTGTTAACAGTATTGCAAAAATTGTCAATCATCACTGTTTAGACTGTCAGTAATCAGTCTCCTAGTGTCCTTGAATTGCATCTCCCTCCTGCCTGCCATCCTTTTGTGCCAGGCCGTCTTGCCAACTATTTACACCAATCCAAATTTTTTGTCACATTATAGTTACTAATTACAATTAAAAAAATCTTTATTGTTGATGATCTTAACCCTCAGTTTGCTCGTGCCTTTGAATTGCACTTTTCTACAGCCTTCCAAGCCTGTGTGCCAGGCCTACTTAAAAAATATTTACACCAATCATATTTGTTGTGACAGTATTCTAATAATTAAAAATTAAAATTTTTGGTAAAAGTTGCTGTGATTTGAATCGTCAGTTTGCTGGTGCCATTGAATAGCACTTTCCTCCTGCCTTGCAGCCTGCTGTGAGCCAGGCCCACCTAGCCAATTGTTGTCAGCAATCATATTTCTGTTAACAGTATTGCAAAAATTGTCAATCATCACTGTTTAGACTGTCAGTAATCAGTCTCCTAGTTTCCTTGAATTGCATCTCCCTCCTGCCTGCCATCCTTTTGTGCCAGGCCGTCTTGCCAACTATTTACACCAATCCAAATTTTTTGTCACAGTATAGTTACTAATTAAAATTAAAAAAATCTTTATTTTTGATGATCTTAATCCTCAGTTTGCTCGTGCCTTTGAATTTCACTTTTCTACAGCCTTCCAAGCCTGTGTGCCAGGCCTACTTAAAAAATATTTACACCAATCATATTTGTTGTGACAGTATTCTAATAATTAAAAATTAAAATTTTTGGTAATAGTTGCTGTGACTTGAATCGTCAGTTTGCTGGTGCCATTGAATAGCACTTTCCTCCTGCCTTGCAGCCTGCTGTGAGACAGGCCCACCTAGCCAATTGTTGTCAGCAATCATATTTCTGTTAACAGTATTGCAAAAATTGTCAATCATCACTGTTTAGACTGTCAGTAATCAGTCTCCTAGTGTCCTTGAATTGCATCTCCCTCCTGCCTGCCATCCTTTTGTGCCAGGCCGTCTTGCCAACTATTTACACCAATCCAAATTTTTTGTCACATTATAGTTACTAATTACAATTAAAAAAATCTTTATTGTTGATGATCTTAACCCTCAGTTTGCTCGTGCCTTTGAATTGCACTTTTCTACAGCCTTCCAAGCCTGTGTGCCAGGCCTACTTAAAAAATATTTACACCAATCATATTTGTTGTGACAGTATTCTAATAATTAAAAATTAAAATTTTTGGTAAAAGTTGCTGTGATTTGAATCGTCAGTTTGCTGGTGCCATTGAATAGCACTTTCCTCCTGCCTTGCAGCCTGCTGTGAGCCAGGCCCACCTAGCCAATTGTTGTCAGCAATCATATTTCTGTTAACAGTATTGCAAAAATTGTCAATCATCACTGTTTAGACTGTCAGTAATCAGTCTCCTAGTTTCCTTGAATTGCATCTCCCTCCTGCCTGCCATCCTTTTGTGCCAGGCTGTCTTGCCAACTATTTACACCAATCCAAATTTTTTGTCACAGTATAGTTACTAATTAAAATTAAAAAAATCTTTATTTTTGATGATCTTAATCCTCAGTTTGCTCGTGCCTTTGAATTTCACTTTTCTACAGCCTTCCAAGCCTGTGTGCCAGGCCTACTTAAAAAATATTTACACCAATCATATTTGTTGTGACAGTATTCTAATAATTAAAAATTAAAATTTTTGGTAATAGTTGCTGTGATTTGAATCGTCAGTTTGCTGGTGCCATTGAATAGCACTTTCCTCCTGCCTTGCAGCCTTCTGTGAGCCAGGCCCACCTAGCCAATTGTTGTCAGCAATCATATTTCTGTTAACAGTATTGCAAAAATTGTCAATCATCACTGTTTAGACTGTCAGTAATCAGTCTCCTAGTTTCCTTGAATTGCATCTCCCTCCTGCCTGCCATCCTTTTGTGCCAGGCCGTCTTGCCAACTATTTACACCAATCCAAATTTTTTGTCACAGTATAGTTACTAATTAAAATTAAAAAAATCTTTATTGTTGATGATCTTAATCCTCAGTTTGCTCGTGCCTTTGAATTTCACTTTTCTACAGCCTTCCAAGCCTGTGTGCCAGGCCTACTTATAAAATATTTACACCAATCATATTTGTTGTGACAGTATTCTAATAATTAAAAATTAAAATTTTTGGTAATAGTTGCTGTGACTTGAATCGTCAGTTTGCTGGTGCCATTGAATAGCACTTTCCTCCTGCCTTGCAGCCTGCTGTGAGACAGGCCCACCTAGCCAATTGTTGTCAGCAATCATATTTCTGTTAACAGTATTGCAAAAATTGTCAATCATCACTGTTTAGACTGTCAGTAATCAGTCTCCTAGTGTCCTTGAATTGCATCTCCCTCCTGCCTGCCATCCTTTTGTGCCAGGCCGTCTTGCCAACTATTTACACCAATCCAAATTTTTTGTCACATTATAGTTACTAATTACAATTAAAAAAATCTTTATTGTTGATGATCTTAACCCTCAGTTTGCTCGTGCCTTTGAATTGCACTTTTCTACAGCCTTCCAAGCCTGTGTGCCAGGCCTACTTAAAAAATATTTACACCAATCATATTTGTTGTGACAGTATTCTAATAATTAAAAATTAAAATTTTTGGTAATAGTTGCTGTGATTTGAATCGTCAGTTTGCTGGTGCCATTGAATAGCACTTTCCTCCTGCCTTGCAGCCTGCTGTGAGCCAGGCCCACCTAGCCAATTGTTGTCAGCAATCATATTTCTGTTAACAGTATTGCAAAAATTGTCAATCATCACTGTTTAGACTGTCAGTAATCAGTCTCCTAGTTTCCTTGAATTGCATCTCCCTCCTGCCTGCCATCCTTTTGTGCCAGGCCGTCTTGCCAACTATTTACACCAATCCAATTTTTTTGTCACAGTATAGTTACTAATTAAAATTAAAAAAATCTTTATTTTTGATGATCTTAATCCTCAGTTTGCTCGTGCCTTTGAATTTCACTTTTCTACAGCCTTCCAAGCCTGTGTGCCAGGCCTACTTAAAAAATATTTACACCAATCATATTTGTTGTGACAGTATTCTAATAATTAAAAATTAAAATTTTTGGTAATAGTTGCTGTGATTTGAATCGTCAGTTTGCTGGTGCCATTGAATAGCACTTTCCTCCTGCCTTGCAGCCTGCTGTGAGCCAGGCCCACCTAGCCAATTGTTGTCAGCAATCATATTTCTGTTAACAGTATTGCAAAAATTGTCAATCATCACTGTTTAGAATGTCAGTAATCAGTCTCCTAGTGTCCTTGAATTGCATTTCCCTCCTGCCTGCCATCCTTTTGTGCAAGGCCGTCTTGCCAACTATTTACACCAATCCAATTTTTTTGTCACAGTATAGTTACTAATTACAATTAAAAAAATTTTTATTGTTGATGATCTTAACCCTCAGTTTGCTCGTGCCTTTGAATTGCACTTTTCTACAGCCTTCCAAGTCTGTGTGCCAGGCCTACTTAAAAAATATTTACACCAATCATATTTGTTGTGACAGTATTCTAATAATTAAAAATTAAAAATTTTGGTAATAGTTGCTGTGATTTGAATCGTCAGTTTGCTGGTGCCATTGAATAGCACTTTCCTCCTGCCTTGCAGCCTGCTGTGAGCCAGGCCCACCTAGCCAATTGTTGTCAGCAATCATATTTCTGTTAACAGTATTGCAAAAATTGTCAATCATCACTGTTTAGACTGTCAGTAATCAGTCTCCTAGTGTCCTTGAATTGCATCTCCCTCCTGCCTGCCATCCTTTTGTGCCAGGCTGTCTTGCCAACTATTTACACCAATCCAAATTTTTTGTCACAGTATAGTTACTAATTAAAATTAAAAAAATCTTTATTGTTAATGATCTTAATCCTCAGTTTGCTCGTGCCCTAGAATAGCACTTTTCTACAGCCTTCCAAGCCTGTGTTCCAGGCCTACTTAAAAAATATTTACACCAATCATATTTGTTGTAACAGTATTCTAATAATTAAAAATTAAAATTTTTGGTAATAGTTGCTGTGATTTGAATCGTCAGTTTGCTGGTGCCATTGAATAGCACTTTCCTCCTGCCTTGCAGCCTGCTGTGAGCCAGGCCCACCTAGCCAATTGTTGTCAGCAATCATATTTCTTTTAACAGTATTGCAAAAATTGTCAATCATCACTGTTTTGATTGTCATTAATCAGTCTCCTAGTGTCCTTGAATTGCATCTCCCTCCTGCCTGCCATACTTTTGTGCCAGGCCGTCTTGCCAACTATTTACACCAATCCTAATTGTTGTCACAGTATAGTTACTAATTAAAATAAAAAAAATCTTGATTGTTGATCTTAATCCTCATTTTGCTTGTGCCATTGAATTGCACTTTTCTACTGCCTGCCAGCCTGTGTGCCAGGCCCAACTATCCAATTAGTGCTAGCAATCATATTTCTTTTAACAGTATTGCAAAATTTGTCAATCATCACTGTTTTGACTGTCATTAATCAGTCTCCTAGTTTCCTTGAATTGCATCTCCCTCCTGCCTGCCATCCTTTTGTGCCAGGCCGTCTTGCCAACTATTTACACCAATCCAAATTTTTTGTCACAGTATAGTTACTAATTAAAATTAAAAAAATCTTTATTATTGATGATCTTAACCCTCAGTTTGCTCGTGCCTTTGAATTTCACTTTTCTACAGCCTTCCAAGCCTGTGTGCCAGGCCTACTTAAAAAATATTTACACCAATCATATTTGTTGTGACAGTATTCTAATAATTAAAAATTAAAATTGTTGGTAATAGTTGCTGTGATTTGAATTGTCAGTTTGCTGGTGCCATTAAATAGCACTTTCCTCCTGCCTTGCAGCCGGCTGTGAGCCAGGCCCACCTAGCCAATTGTTGTCAGCAATCATATTTCTGTTAACAGTATTGCAAAAATTGTCAATCATCACTGTTTAGACTGTCAGTAATCAGTCTCCTAGTTTACTTGAATTGCATCTCCCTCCTGCCTGCCATCCTTTTGTGCCAGACCGTCTTGCCAACTATTTACACCAATCCAATTTTTTGTCACATTATAGTTACTAATTACAATTAAAAAAATCTTTATTATTGATGATCTTAACCCTCAGTTTGCTCGTGCCTTTGAATTTCACTTTTCTACAGCCTTCCAAGCCTGTGTGCCAGGCCTACTTAAAAAATATTTACACCAATCATATTTGTTGTGACAGTATTCTAATAATTAAAAATTAAAATTGTTGGTAATAGTTGCTGTGATTTGAATTGTCAGTTTGCTGGTGCCATTAAATAGCACTTTCCTCCTGCCTTGCAGCCGGCTGTGAGCCAGGCCCACCTAGCCAATTGTTGTCAGCAATCATATTTCTGTTAACAGTATTGCAAAAATTGTCAATCATCACTGTTTAGACTGTCAGTAATCAGTCTCCTAGTGTCCTTGAATTGCATCTCCCTCCTGCCTGCCATCTTTTTGTGCCAGGCCGTCTTGCCAACTATTTACACCAATCCTAATTTTTTGTCACAGTATAGTTACTAATTACAATTAAAAAAATCTTTATTGTTGATGATCTTAATCCTCAGTTTGCTCGTGCCCTAGAATAGCACTTTTCTACAGCCTTCCAAGCCTGTGTTCCAGTCCTACTTAAAAAATATTTACACCAATCATATTTGTTGTAACAGTATTCTAACAATTAAAAATTAAAATTTTTGGTTATAGTTGCTGTGATTTGAATCGTCAGTTTGCTGGTGCCATTGAATAGCACTTTCCTCCTGCCTTGCAGCCTGCTGTGAGCCAGGCCCACCTAGCCAATTGTTGTCAGCAATCATATTTCTGTTAACAGTATTGCAAAAATTGTCAATCATCACTGTTTAGACTGTCAGTAATCAGTCTCCTAGTGTCCTTGAATTGCATCTCCCTCCTGCCTGCCATCCTTTTGTGCCAGGCTGTCTTGCCAACTATTTACACCAATCCAAATTTTTTGTCACAGTATAGTTACTAATTAAAATTAAAAAAATCTTTATTGTTAATGATCTTAATCCTCAGTTTGCTCGTGCCCTAGAATAGCACTTTTCTACAGCCTTCCAAGCCTGTGTTCCAGGCCTACTTAAAAAATATTTACACCAATCATATTTGTTGTAACAGTATTCTAATAATTAAAAATTAAAATTTTTGGTAATAGTTGCTGTGATTTGAATCGTCAGTTTGCTGGTGCCATTGAATAGCACTTTCCTCCTGCCTTGCAGCCTGCTGTGAGCCAGGCCCACCTAGCCAATTGTTGTCAGCAATCATATTTCTTTTAACAGTATTGCAAAAATTGTCAATCATCACTGTTTTGATTGTCATTAATCAGTCTCCTAGTGTCCTTGAATTGCATCTCCCTCCTGCCTGCCATACTTTTGTGCCAGGCCGTCTTGCCAACTATTTACACCAATCCTAATTGTTGTCACAGTATAGTTACTAATTAAAATAAAAAAAATCTTGATTGTTGATCTTAATCCTCATTTTGCTTGTGCCATTGAATTGCACTTTTCTACTGCCTGCCAGCCTGTGTGCCAGGCCCAACTATCCAATTAGTGCTAGCAATCATATTTCTTTTAACAGTATTGCAAAATTTGTCAATCATCACTGTTTTGACTGTCAGTAATCAGTCTCCTAGTGTCCTTGAATTGCATCTCCCTCCTGCCTGCCATCCTTTTGTGCCAGGCCGTCTTGCCAACTATTTACACCAATCCAAATATTTTGTCGCAGTATAGTTACTAATTACAATTAAAAAAATCTTTATTGTTGATGATCTTAACCCTCAGTTTGCTCGTGCCTTTGAATTTCACTTTTCTACAGCCTTCCAAGCCTGTGTGCCAGGCCTACTTAAAAAATATTTACACCAATCATATTTGTTGTGACAGTATTCTAATAATTAAAAATTAAAATTTTTGGTAATAGTTGCTGTGATTTGAATCGACAGTTTGCTGGTGCCATTGAATAACACTTTCCTCCTGCCTTGCAGCCTGCTGTGAGCCAGGCCCACCTAGCCAATTGTTGTCAGCAATCATATTTCTGTTAACAGTATTGCAAAAATTGTCAATCATCACTGTTTAGACTGTCAGTAATCAGTCTCCTAGTGTCCTTGAATTGCATCTCCCTCCTGCCTGCCATCCTTTTGTGCCAGGCTGTCTTGCCAACTATTTACACCAATGCTAATTTTTTGTCACAGTATAGTTACTAATTACAATTAAAAAAATCTTTATTGTTGATGATCTTAATCCTCAGTTTGCTCGTGCCCTAGAATAGCACTTTTCTACAGCCTTCCAAGCCTGTGTTCCAGGCCTACTTAAAAAATATTTACACCAATCATATTTGTTGTAACAGTATTCTAATAATTAAAAATTAAAATTTTTGGTAATAGTTGCTGTGATTTGAAACCTCAGTTTGCTGGTGCCATTGAATAGCACTTTCCTCCTGCCTTGCAGCCTGCTGTGAGCCAGGCCCACCTAGCCAATTGTTGTCAGCAATCATATTGCTTTTAACAGTATTGCAAAAATTGTCAATCATCACTGTTTAGACTGTCATTAATCAGTCTCCTAGTGTCCTTGAATTGCATCTCCCTCCTGTCTGCCATCCTTTTGTGCCAGGCCGTCTTGCCAACTATTTACACCAATCCTAATTGTTGTCACAGTATAGTTACTAATTAAAATAAAAAAAATCTTGATTGTTGATCTTAATCCTCATTTTGCTTGTGCCATTGAATTGCACTTTTCTACTGCCTGCCAGCCTGTGTGCCAGGCCCAACTATCCAATTAGTGCTAGCAATCATATTTCTTTTAACAGTATTGCAAAATTTGTCAATCAACACTGTTTTGACTGTCAATCTGCAGTCTACTAGTGCCCTTGAATTGCATTTTCCTCCTGCCTGCCTGCCTGTGTGCCAGTCCCAACTTGCCATTTAGTGCCACCACTCATATTTATTGTAACAGGATTGGAATTTTTTTTAATCATAACTGTTTTGACTGTGATTCTTCAGTCTCCTAGTGCCATTGAATTGCAGTTTCCTTTCTCCCAGCGTGTGTGCCAGACAGGCTCATTTGCCAAATAGTGCCAAACAATCATATTTGTTGCCACAGTACTAGTAATATTTAAAAAAATTAACAATTTGTGATTTTTAAAACATCTGTCTTTTTTGTTGTTGTCAGTCTTACAGCGTATACTGTGCCCACTTTCACAGTGCCACCACTCAATTGGTGTAATAGTATTGTTAGTGTCCATTTAAAAAAAAAAATGACGGGCAGAGGCAGGCCACCCCGCAGGTTCCGTGGTCGTGGTCGTGGTGCTGTGATTCCTTTAGACCCTACAAATATGCACATTGTTCAGACGCCCGGTGCCAGGGGGATGCAAAAACTTCTGAGGAGGACCTAGTTGAATGGCTAACACAGGAAACCCAATCTTCTTCAGCTTCCGCTGCTAGTCCTCCTAACCTTGACGCACCATCTAAGTCCAGCTGTGCTTTGGGCAGGTCTCAAGTGACCAGTGCCACTCCGCCGCCTGTCACCACCACCAACACTAGCACCACAGCCGCTTCACTTGATCTGTCACAGGAGTTATTGACACATCATTTTGAAGAAATGAGTGATGCGCAACCATCATTGACAGAGGATGTAGATAATAGTGATCAGTCTCAGTCAGGCAGCATTACCGACATGGAGGTACGGTGTGATGATGATGATGATGTTGTACCCGCTGCTGCTTCCTTTCTTGATGTTTCAGATACAAGTGAAGCGGTTGATGATGATGCGTCGGTGGATGTCACGTGGGTGCCTGCTAGAAGAGAAGAAGAAGAGGGGGAAAGTTCAGATGGGGAGACAGAGAGGAGGAGGAGGAGGAGACGATTTGGAAGCACGGGGAGGTCGTCTCAAGGAGCTAGTGGCACAGTCAGACAGCATGCATCGTCACCAGGGGTCAGCCAGACAGCCCGCCGATGCCCATCAACGCATGCTGTTGCCACCACCAGAATGCCATCATCGCAGAGCTCAGCAGTGTGGCATTTTTTTGTGTGTCTGCCTCTGACAACAGCGATGCCATTTGCAACCTGTGCCAAAAGAAACTGAGTTGTGGGAAGTCCAACAGCCACCTAGGTACAACTGCTTTGCGAAGGCACATGGTCTCCCATCACAAAGGCCGATGGGAAGAACACATGAGTAGAAGCAGCACACAAAGTGAAAGCCGCCCTCCTCCTCCTGCTCCAGCATCTTCAGCCACGTCAACCAGTGCTGTCCTCCTTGCCCCCTCTCAACCATCCTCCACTCAGTCTCTCTTACGTAGCAGTTCCTGGTCATCTGCCCACAGTCAGGTGTCTGTCAAGGATATGTTTGAGCGTAAGAAGCCAATTTCTCAAAGTCACCCCCTTGCCCGGCGTCTGACAGCTGGCTTGTCTGAACTCTTAGCCCGCCAGCTTTTACCATACAAGCTGGTGGAGTCTGATGCTTTCAAAAAATTTGTATCTATTGGGACACCGCAGTGGAAGGTACCTGGCAGAAATTTCTTTTCACAAAAGGCAATCCCAAACCTGTACTCTGTTGTAAGAAAGGAAGTTATGGCATGTCTGGCACACAGCGTTGGGGTAAGGGTCCATATGACCACGGATAGCTGGTCTGCAAAGCATGGTCAGGGCAGGTATATCACCTACACTGTGCATTGGGTAAACCTGCTGACTTCTGACAACTTGCAGGCAGGCCTGCTGCTACCTCCTCTACTCCTCCTACTCCATCCTCTTCCATAACCTCTTCCTCGGCTGAGTCCTCTTCAACTTCTGCGTCTTGCTCCACATCTATGGCACCCCCCCAGCTCCCCAGGTACTATGCTACATCCCGGGTACGGCAGTGTCACGCCGTCTTGGGGTTGACTTGCCTGAAAGCGGAGAGTCACACCGCACCAGCACTCCTGACCGCCCTGAATGCACAGGTGGATCAGTGGCTGACTCCGCACCAACTGGAGATTGGCAAGATTGTTTCTGACAATGGAAGTAATTTGGTGGCGGCATTGAAATTGGGCAAGTTGACACATGTGCCGTGCATGGCACATGTGTGTAATCTGATTGTACAATGATTTGTCCATAAGTACCCAGGCTTACAGGACATCCTGAAGCAGGCCAGGAAGGTGTGTGGCCATTTCAGGCGTTCCTACATGGCCATGGCGCACTTGTCTGATATCCAGCGTCGAAACAACCTGCCAGTGAGGCGCTTGATTTGCGACAGCCCGACACGGTGGAATTCAACACTCCTAATGTTTGACCGCCTGCTCCAACAAGAAAAAGCTGTTAATGAGTATTTGTATGACCGGGGTGCTAGGGGAGCTGGGGATATTTTTGCCAAATTACTGGACGCTCATGCGCAATGCCTGTAGGCTCATGCATCCTTTTGAGGAGGTGACAAACCTTGTCAGTCGCACCGAAGGCACCATCAGCGACATCATACCATTTGTTTTCTTCCTGGAGCGTGCCCTGCGAAGAGTGCTGGATCAGGCAGTAGATGAGCGTGAAGAGGAAGCGGGAGAGTTGTGGTGTCCATCACCCCCGCAAACAGCCGAATCAGCATTGCTTGCTGGACCTGCGGCAATGCAGGAAGAGGATTGTGAGGAAGAGGAGTCAGAGGAGGAATGTGGCTTTGGGGAGGATGAGGAGGAGGAAGACCGAGCACAACAGTCATCCCAGGGTGCTCGTTGTTGTCACCTCTCTGGTACCCGTGGTGTTGTACGTGGCTGGGGGGAAGAAGATACCATCAGTGAGATCAGTGAGGAGGAGGAACGCGACATGATTAGCTCAGCATCCAACCTTGTTCAAATGGGTTCTTTCATGCTGTCGTGCCTGTTGAGGGACCCTTGTATAAAAAAGCTGAAGGAGAACAACCTGTACTGGGTGTCCACGCTCCTCGACCCCCGGTATAAGCATAAAGTGCCTGAAATGTTACCAAATTCCCGCAAGTCGGAAAGGATGGAGCATTTTCATAATAAATTAAAAACTATGCTTTACACAGCGTATAAGGGTGATGTCACAGCACCACGGGAATGTAACAGGGGAAGAGATGAAATTAATCCTCCTCCTCCCACGACCACGGCGGCAAGGACCGGGCGCTTTCCTGACGTCTTGTTGATGGAGGACATGCGTACCTTTTTAACTCCCATGCACCATCAGAGCCTTTCGGGATCCAGCCTTAGAGAAAGACTCAACCGACATGTAGCAGACTACCTAGCTTTAACTGCGGCTCTCGACACTCTCAGGAGCGATGGACCCCTTGACTACTGGGTGTGCAGGCTGGACTTGTGGCCTGAGCTATCCCAAATTGCAATGGAACTTCTGGCCTGCCCCGCTTCAAGTGTCCTGTCTGAAAGGACTTTTAGTGCAGCAGGAGGTTTTGTCACTGAGAAGAGAAGTCACCTAAGTCAAAAAAGCCTTGACTATCTCACTTTTATAAAAATGAATGAGGGCTGGATCCCGAAGGGACTGACATTGGGCGATACATTTGAATAAAAAACTACTGATGATGATAATGATATGAGCTGGCTTGGGCTACAACTGGTACACAGGCTGGCATTTTTTTTTTTGGTTATAAAGACGGAGGACTTGCTTGACTTATCTGCCAACAGCTAGTGTTCAAGCCACAAGCTTTTAGGGCACTTTATAAATGTTTTACAAACATCGATTTTTCTGGCCGCTGCTACAGCAGTTGCTACAACAATACCCCAATTTTTCAGTCATTTGTACATTCCTAATTTTTCTGACCTCTGCTGCATCTCTGTGGGTACAAAACTCAAATAAAAAAAATAAGGCACATAACACTAGTGATTAAACTGTTACAAATTGTACAACTTTACACACCACTCATATCCGGTGGACCATTCAATTGAACGCAAAATGCAACAAATTTGAAAGAGTAGGACCGACCAAGCATCTTTATCCGTCTCTTGGTTGCTCTAAATTATCTCCGTGTTCCATCTATGCCATACCTGTACTCTACTGTGCAAATGGGTGGCATATGTTGTGTTTCATGCTGTTGTGCCTGTTGCGGGTCGTGCCCATGATATAAAAAGGCTGAAGGAGAACGACCTGTAGTAATGGGTGCCCCATCCAGTTTTTAGAAATATGTTCCTGGTTCCTCTCAATTATCTTTGGGTTTCTAAAATGGATGCCATACCTGTACTCACTTGTGCAAAAGGATGACATATGTGGTGGTGTTTCCTGCAGTTGTTTCTGTTGAGGGTGCTGGACCCTCTTATAAAAAATCTGAAGGAGAACGACCTGGAGTGGGAGTCCAAGCATGGTTTTTGGGGCTATTTCACTTTTACAAACAATTATCTGTGGGTTTCACAAATCAATGCCGTACCAGTACTCTATTGTTCCAAAGAATGCCATATGTTCTCTTTCCTGCTGGTATTTTGTTTGAGGGTCCTGGACACTCTTATAAAAAGGCCTAAGGTGAAAGAGGTGTACTGGGTGTCCACTCATTTTTATTTTCTATTTCTCATTTGACCAAAATTATCTCTGGTTTTGTAAAATCAATGCCGTACCTGTACTCTATTGTTCAAAAGGATGCCATACGTCCTCTTTCCTGCTGGTGTTTTTTTTGAGTCTCCATGACCCTCTTATAAAAAGGCCTAAGGAGAAAGAGGTGTACTGAGTGTCCATCGAATCATTTTTTTTATTCAAATTTCCAGTTGCAAAAAATTATCTATGGGTTTCTAAAATAAATGCCTTTCCTGTACTCTATTGTTCAAAAGTATGCCATATGTCCTCTTTCCTGCTGGTGTTTTTTTGAGGGTCCAGGACCCTCTTATAAAAATGCCTAAGGAGAAAGAGGTGTACTGGCTGTCCATCAAATCTTTTTTTTTATTCAAATTTCCATTTAAAAAAAAATTTCTATGGGTTTCTAAAATCAATGCCTTTCCTGTACTCTATTGTTCAAAAGTATGCCATATGTCCTCTTTCCTGCTGGTTTTTTGTTTGAGGGTCCTGGACCCTCTTATAAAAAGGCCTAGGGAGAAAGAATTGTACTGGGTGTCCATCCAATCAAATTTTTTGATTCAAATTCACGGTTGCAACAAATTATCCACGGGTTTCTAAAATCAATGTCTTTCCTATAATCTTTTTTTCACAAAGGATGCCATATGTCGTCTTTCCTACTGCTGGTTTTGTTGAGTGTCCTGGAGCCTCTGCTAAAAAGGCCTAAGGATAAAGAAGTGTAATGGGTGTCTATTCAATGTTTTTTGAGATTTCCCGGTTGTAACTAATTTTTTCTGTCTTTCAAAAATCAATGCCTTTCCTGTAATCTATTTTTCAAAGGGATGCCATATGTCCTATTTCATGCTGTTCTTTCTGTTGAGGCTCCGGGACACTCTTATAAAAAGGACTAAGGATAAAGAAGTGTACTGGGTGTTCAATCAGTGTTTTTTTTCTATTTCCCGGGTCATATAACTGATCTCTGTGTTTCTAAAATCAATGCCTTTCCTGTAATCTAATTTTCAAAAGTATGCCATATGTCCTCTTTCCTGCTGGTGTTTTTTTTGAGGGTCCAGGACCCTCTTATAAAAAGGCCTAAGGAGAAAGAGGTGTACTGGGTGTCCATTGAATAATTTTTTTGATTCAAATTTACATTTGCAAAAAATTATCTATGGGTTTCTAAAATCAATGCCTTTCCTGTACTCTTACTCTATTGTTCAAAAGTATGCCATATGTCCCCTTTCCTGCTGGTGTTTTGTTTGAGGGTCCTGGACCCTCTTATAAAAAGGCCTAGGGAGAAAGAATTGTACTGGGTGTCCATCCAATCAATTTTTTTGATTCAAATTCACGGTTGCAACAAATTATCCACAGGTTTCTAAAATCAATGCCTTTCCTATAATCTTTTTTTCACAAAGGATGCCATATGTCCTCTTTCCTACTGCTGGTTTTGTTGAGTGTCCTGGAGCCTCTGCTAAAAAGGCCGAAGGATAAAGAAGTGTACTGGGTGTCTATTCAATGTTTTTTTAGATTTCCCGTTTGTAACAAATTTTTTCTGTCTTTCTAAAATCAATGCCTTTCCTGTAATCTATTTTTCAAAAGGATGCCATATGTCCTCTTTCATGCTGTTCTTTCTGTTGAGGCTCCGGGACACTCTTCTAAAAAGGCCTAAGGATAAAGAAGTGTACTGGGTGTATAATCTATGTTTTTTTAGATTTCACGGTTGCAACTAATGATCTCTGTGTTTTTAAAATCAATGCCTTTCCTGAAATCTAATTTTCTAAAGGATGCCATATGTCCTCTTTCATGCTGCTGGTTTTGTGGAGGGTCCTGTAGCCTCTGCTAAAAAGGCCTAAGGATAAATAAATGTACTTTGTGTATAATTGAAGTTTTTTGCTATTTCACGGTTGCAACTAATGATCTCTGTGTTTCTAAAATCAATGCCTTTCCTGTAATCTAATTTTCTAAAGGATGCCATATGTCCTCTTTCATGCTGCTGGTTTTGTGGAGGGTCCTGGAGCCTCTGCGAAAAAGGCCTAAGGATAAATAAGTGTATTTGGTGTATAATCCAATTTTTTAGAGATTGCACGGTTGCAACTAATGATCTCTGTGTTTCTAAAATCAATGCCTTTCCAGAAATCTATTTTTCTAAAGGATGCCATATGTCCTCTTTACTGCTGCTGGTTTTGTTGAGGGTCCTGGAGCCTCTGCTACTAAGGCCTAAGGATAAATAAGTGTCCTGGTTGTCTAATCCATTTTTTTTTAGATTTTGCGGTTGCAACAAATTATCTCCGGGTTTCTAAAATCAATGCCTTTCCTGTAATCTATTAGTCACAAGGATGCCATATGTCCTCTTTCATGCTGTTGTTTCTGTTGAGGCTACGGGAGACTCTTCTAAAAAGGCCTAAGGATAAAGAAGTGTACTGGGTGTATAATCTATGTTTTTTTAGATTTCACGTTTGCAAAAAATTATCCACGGGTTTCTAAAATCAATACCTTTCCAGTAATCTATTATTCACAAGGATGCCATATGTACTTTTTGATGCTGTTGTTTCGGTTGAGGCTCCGGGAGCCTCTTATTAAAAAGGCCTAATGAAAAATAAGTGTACTGGGTGTCTAATCAATGTTTTTTTCGATTTACCGGTTGCAACTAATGATCTCTGTGTTTGTGAAATCAATGCCTTTCCTATAATCATTTTTTCCAAAGGATGCCATATGTCCTCTTTGCTGCTGCTGGTTTTGTCGACGGTCCTTGAGCCTCTGCTGCGCATAATAAAGAAAAAAAATTAATTTAACTTGACTTAATAACTGAAGCATGACTTCAGGAGTCAGGTGTGGTCGTAGGTAGTGGTTGTTGTTAGCAGATTATTTTTATTGCAAATTGCAATTGCCGCAGCGTGCATAAAATGTGCGTCACTAGTCCAAATTTTAATATTTTTTTTTTCATTCAGGATTAGTTTGGGGTACGGCGCAATATTGGAAAGGCAAAAAACAGGTCTCGGTACCCGTTGATATAAGAGGTGACTACTAGTGCTTTTACCAGGCTCCTCTTGGATAGCCCCAGAAAGTGTGAGCATGAATCCCAAAAAGAAAATTAAATTAAGGTTGAAAAATTACTCCTAAGTAAATTGTAAGACCTGGAGCTCCTCAAACACACGTCCTACCGCAACAGCTATAGGCTCCGCCCACCAAAATCTTACCTTTTTAATGCCAATTGATATTGCCACAGCTGGAACAACAGTAACTAACATGTGCGTCACCACAGTCTCCGAAGCTATTGTCGGATGTATACAAAAACAACAATAAAGAATTCCTTTTGGGGCGCAAAGAGATGGCTACCGGAACACTCCAGGAACTTCACAACAGTGGCTGTCTTGTGTTTCCGGTGATGTTGTAGACATCTGGGTAGTGTACAGGGAGGGCAAAAATCGTCTGACAGGACGTCCTTGTCATCCATAAGCACATGAAATTGCTGGCATTTTTGTTGCTTCAAGAAGTTCAGTTTTTGTGGTGATAGTACAGAATAAAATAAACTTTGGTTTCCTACCATACTCAAGACAATCTTGTAGTTCAAGCTTCGGACTTGCTGTGGGAAACAGTGGGCTGTCCATAGCAGGAAGATGATTTAGACAGAAGTAACGGGCTCTGATTGCAGGTGACACATGTTTATCATCAATCATCAAAGGGGTTGCGTGCAGAATATGGCTGATGGCCCCTTATTCACATGTTTGTCCAGAGCAACAACATTTGCAAACAGCCAGAAGAGAGGTCGGTTCTCACCAGCCTTAAGTTGAGCTTCAATTACCAAATGCTGATATTAAAAAAATAGACAAACAGTGCCTTAAAAAACACATTTGCAATATGGATTCACCAGAGCAAAGTCATTGCAAGTATTTCCCACAATAACAAAATTAAAATGACACAACTCCGCAATCTTGCCCTTCACATTATTATTGTCACACTCCATTGTACTCCTATGCCCACCTCCCTGCTCTTGTTTTTGTTGAGGGTCCTAGAGCCTCTGCTAAAAAGGCCTATGGATAAATAAGTGTACTGGGTGTCTAATCAATGTTTTTTTTCTACTTCACGGGTCATATAAATGATCTGTGGGATTCTAAAAACAATGCCTTTCCTGTAATCTATTATTCAAAAGGATGACATATGTCCTCTTTCATGCTGTTGTTTCTGTTGAGGCTCCGGGACCCTCGTATTAAAAAGGACTAAGGATAAAGAAGTGTACTGGGTGTCCAATCATTTTTTTTTTCTATTTCACTGGTCATATAAATGATCTCTGTGTTTCTAAAATCAATGCCTTTCCTGTAATCTAATTTACAAAAGTATGCCATATGTCCTCTTTCCTGCTGCTGGTTTTGTTGAGGGTCCTGGAGCCTATGCTTAAAAGGCCTAAGGATAAAGAAGTGTACTGGGTGTCTAATCTATGTTTTTTTAGATTTCATGGTTGCAAAAAATTATCCACAGGTTTCTAAAATCAATGCCTTTCCTGTAATCTATTATCCACAAGGATGCCATATGTACTTTTTAATGCTGTTGTTTCTGTTTAGGCTCCGGGAGCCTCTTAATCTTATTAAAAAGGCCTAATGAAAAATAAGTGTACTGGGTGTATAATCAATGTTTTTTTCTATTTACCGTTTGCAACTAATGATCTCTGTGTTTCTGAAATCAATGCCTTTCCTATAATCATTTTTTCAAAAGGATGCCATATGTCCTCTTTCCTGCTGCTGGTTTTGTCGAGGGTCCTGGAGCCTCTGCTGAGCATAAAATTTTTTTTTTATTTATTTAACTTGACTTAATAACTGAAGCAAGACTTCAGGAGTCAGGTGTGGTCGTAGGTAGTGGTTGTTGTTAGCAGATTATTTTTATTGCAAATTGCAATTGCCACAGCGTGCATAAAATGTGCGTCACTAGTCCAAATTTTAAGGGTTTTTTTTCATTCAGGATTAGTTTGTGGACCGGCGCCATATTGGAAATGCAAAAAACAGGTCTCCGTACCCGTTGATATAAGGGGTGACTACTACTGCTTTTACCAGGCTCCTCTTGGATAGCCCCAGAAAGTGTGACTATGAATCCCAAAAAGAAAATTAAATTAAGGTTGAAAACTAACTCCAAAGTAACTTGTAAGACCTGGAGCTCCTCAAACACACGTCCTACCGCAACAGCTATAGGCTCCGCCACCCACAAATCTTAACTTTTTCATGCCAATTGATATTGCCACAGCTGGAACAACAGTAAATAACATGTGCGTCACCACAGTCTCCGAAGCTGTTGTCGGATGTATACAAAAACACTGATAAAGTAGTCCTTTAGGAGCGCAAAGAGATGGCTACCGGAACACTCCACAAGAGTGGCTGTATTGTGTTTCTGGTGATGTTTGAGACATCTGGGTAGTGTACAGGGAGGGCAAAAATCGTCTCCATCTCTGTGCACCACAGGACAGGATGTTGCTGGCATTTTCGTTGCTTCAAGAAGTTCATTTTTTGTGGTGATAGATAGTACAGAATAAAATAAATTTTGGTTTCCTACCATACTCAAGACAATCTTGTATTTCAATATTCGTACTTGCTGTGGGAAACAGTGGCCTGTCCATACCAGGAAGATGATTTAGACAGAAGTAACGAGCTCTGCTTGCAGGTGACACATGTTTATCGTCAATCATCAAAGGGGTTGCGTGCAGAATATGGCTGATGGCCCATTATTCACTTGTTTGTCCAGAGCCACAACATTTGCAAACAGCCAGAAGAAAGGTCGTTTCTCACCAGCCTTAAGTTGAGTTTCATTTACCAAATGCTGATATTCCAAAAAATAGACAAACAGTGCCTTAAATAACACATTTGCAATATGGATTCACCAGAGCAAGGTCATTGCAAGTACTAAGTTCCCACGATAACAAAATTAAAATGCCACAACTATGCAATCTTCACCTTCAGATTATTATTGTCACACTCCATTGTACTCCTATGCCCAGCTCCCTGCTCTTGTTTTTGTTGAGGGTCCTGGAGCCTCTGCTGAAAAGGCCTATGGATAATAAAGTGTACTGGGTGTCTGTTCAATGTTTTTTTTTATTTCCCGGTTGCAAGTAATTATCTCAGTGTTTCTAAAATCAATGCCTTTCCTGTAATCTATAATTCAAAAGGATGACATATGTCCTCTTTCATGCTGTTGTTTCAGTTGTGGCTCCGGGACCCTCGTATTAACAAGGCCTGAGGATAAATAAGTGTAACCGGTGTTTAATGAATGTTTTTTTCTAATTTCACGGTTGCAAATAATGATCTGTGGGTTTCTAACATCAATGCCTTTACTGTAATCTTTTATTCAAAAGGATGACATATCTCCTCTTTCATGCTGTTGTTTCGGTTGAGGCTCCGGGACCCTCGTATTAAAAAGGCCTGAGCATAAATAAGTGTCACGGCTGTGTAATCAATGTTTTTTTCTAATTTCACGGTTGCAAATAATGATCTGTGGGTTTCTAAAATCAATGCCTTTACTGTAATCTTTTATTCAAAAGGATGACATATCTCCTCTGTCATGCTGTTGTTTCGGTTGAGGCTCCGGGACCCTCGTATTAAAAAGGCCTGAGCATAAATAAGTGTCACGGCTGTGTAATCAATGTTTTTTTCTAATTTCACGGTTGCAAATAATGATCTGTGGGTTTCTAAAATCAATGCCTTTACTGTAATCTTTTATTCAAAAGGATGACATATCTCCTCTGTCATGCTGTTGTTTCGGTTGAGGCTCCGGGACCCTCGTATTAAAAAGGCCTGAGCATAAATAAGTGTCACGGCTGTGTAATCAATGTTTTTTTCTAATTTCACGGTTGCAAATAATGATCTGTGGGTTTCTAAAATCAATGCCTTTACTGTAATCTTTTATTCAAAAGGATGACATATCTCCTCTTTCATGCTGTTGTTTCGGTTGAGGCTCCAGGACCCTCGTATTAAAAAGGCCTGAGCATAAATAAGTGTCACGGCTGTGTAATCAATGTTTTTTTCTAATTTCACGGTTGCAAATAATGATCTGTGGGTTTCTAAAATCAGTGCCTTTACTGTAATCTTTTATTCAAAAGGATGACATATCTCCTCTTTCATGCTGTTGTTTCGGTTGAGGCTCCGGGACCCTCGTAATCAAAAAGGCCTGAGCATAAATAAGTGTCACGGCTGTCTAATGAATGTTTTTTTCTAATTTCACGGTTGCAAATAATGATCTGTGGGTTTCTAAAATCAATGCCTTTACTGTAATCTTTTATTCAAAAGGATGACATATCTCCTCTTTCATGCTGTTGTTTCGGTTGAGGCTCCGGGACCCTCGTATTAAAAAGGCCTGAGCATAAATAAGTGTCATGGCTGTGTAATCAATGTTTTTTTCTAATTTCACGGTTGCAAATAATGATCTGTGGGTTTCTAAAATCAATGCCTTTACTGTAATCTTTTATTCAAAAGGATGACATATCTCCTCTTTCATGCTGTTGTTTCGGTTGAGGCTCCGGGACCCTCGTATTAAAAAGGCCTGAGCATAAATAAGTGTCACGGCTGTCTAATGAATGTTTTTTTCTAATTTCACGGTTGCAAATAATGATCTGTGGGTTTCTAAAATCAATGCCTTTACTGTAATCTTTTATTCAAAAGGATGACATATCTCCTCTTTCATGCTGTTGTTTCGGTTGAGGCTCCGGGACCCTCGTATTTAAAAGGTCTGAGCATAAATAAGTGTCACGGCTGTGTAATCAATGTTTTTTTCTAATTTCACGGTTTCAAATAATGATCTGTGGGTTTCTAAAATCAATGCCTTTACTGTAATCTTTTATTCAAAAGGATGACATATCTCCTCTTTCATGCTGTCGTTTCGGTTGAGGCTCCGGGACCCTCGTATTAAAAAGGCCTGAGGATAAATAATTATGTAACGGGTATCTAATGAATTTTTTTTTTATTTTACGGATCATATAAATGATCTCTGGGATTCTAAAATCAATGCCTTTCCTGTAATCTATTATTCAAAAGGATGACAGTACTACCAAAATACAGCCAATGAAGGGCCTGAGGAAGACTGAGCCAAGGTTGGATTGTAGTATTTGGTTAGGCTAATCATGATGGCCATGTAGACCACCACCACCGAGAGTCCTGGAAGTAACAAGGATGATGAGATGAAAGAGCTAAGAATAGTAGAACTTGAAACAACAGAGTTAGCCATGGGTGTTAGTGCAAAACCGCTTGGCTTTTTTTTGGCTTTGGGTGCGGCTATTCATGCAGGCCATATAGAGCTGAAAACATTCGGTGTCGTATTAGCTATTAAACTAATAAGAACAGTACTACCAAAATACAGCCAATGAAGGGCCTTAGGAAGACTGGGCCAAGGTTGGATTGTAGTATTTGGTTAGGCTAATCATGATGGCCATGTAGAACACCACCACCGAGAGTCCTGGAAGTAACAGGGATGATGAGATGAAAGAGCTAAGAATAGTAGAACTTGAAACAACAGAGTTAGCCATTGGTGTTAGTGCAAAACCGCTTGGCTTTTTTTTGGCTTTGGGTGCGGCTATTCATGCAGGCCATATAGAGCTGACAACATTCGGTGTCGTATCAGCTATTAAACTAATAAGAACAGTACTACCAAAATACAGCCAATGAAGGGCCTTAGGAAGACTGAGCCAAGGTTGGATTGTAGTATTTGGTTAGGCTAATCATGATGGCCATGTAGACCACCACCACGAGAGTCCTGGAAGTAACAGGGATGATGAGATGAAAGAGCTAAGAATAGTAGAACTTGAAACAACAGAGTTAGCCATGGGTGTTAGTGCAAAACCGCTTGGCTTTTTTTTAGCTTTGGGTGCGGCTATTCATGCAGGCCATATAGAGCTGACAACATTCAGTGTCGTATCGGCTATTAAACTAATAAGAACAGTACTACCAAAATACAGCCAATGAAGGGCCTTAGGAAGACTGGGCCAAGGTTGGATTGTAGTATTTGGTTAGGCTAATCATGATGGCCATGTAGAACACCACCACCGAGAGTCCTGGAAGTAACAGGGATGATGAGATGAAAGAGCTAAGAATAGTAGAACTTGAAACAACAGAGTTAGCCATTGGTGTTAGTGCAAAACCGCTTGGCTTTTTTTTGGCTTTGGGTGCGGCTATTCATGCAGGCCATATAGAGCTGACAACATTCAGTGTCGTATCAGCTATTAAACTAATAAGAACAGTACTACCAAAATACAGCCAATGAAGGGCCTTAGGAAGACTGAGCCAAGGTTGGATTGTAGTATTTGGTTAGGCTAATCATGATGGCCATGTAGACCACCATGTAGTAATAATAACAGTACTACCAAAATACAGCCAATGAAGGGCCTTAGGAAGACTGAGCCAAGGTTGGATTGTAGTATTTGGTTAGGCTAATCATGATGGCCATGTAGACCACCACCACCAAGAGTCCTGGAAGTAACAGGGATGATGAGATGAAAGTGCTAAGAATAGTACTACTTGAAACAACAGAGTTAGCCATGGGTGTTAATCCAAGACCGCTTGGATTTATTTTTGTATTGGGTGCAGCTAATCATGCAGGCCATATAGAGCTGACAACATTCGGTGTTGTATCAGCTATAAAAATAATAAGAACTATACTATCAAAATACAGACAATGAAGGGCCTATGAAGACTGAGCAAAGGTTGGATTGTAGTATTTTGTTCGGCTAATCATGATGGCCATGTAGTCCGCCAGTAACAGGGATGAAAGTGCTAAGAATAGTACTAATTGAAACAACAGAGTTAGCCATGGGTGTTAGTCTAAGACCACTCTGCTTTTTTTTGGGTTTGGGTGCAGCTAATCATGAAGGCCAGATAGACCTGCCACCATTTGGTGTTGTAACAGGTATGAAAAAGAACAGTACTACTTAACACAACCTACTTACCATGGGTCCCAGAGCATATGTTTGGTTGTTATATTTTGTAAGGGTAATCATGAAGGCCATATAGACCTCCACCGATAGGGTGAGTATGAGTAACAGCTATTAAAATGCAAAGGACATTACTAATTAACACAACATAGTTACCATGGGTCGCAGACCAAGAGCAGATGTCTTATTATTATATTTTGTATGGGTAATCATCCAGGCCGTATAGACCTCACCAAATAGGGGGAGTTACAGAGATTAAAGTGCTAAGAATGGTAGTACTTAAAACACAACCTCGTTAAAATAGGTAGCAGACCACATGTCTTATTATTATAATTTTTCAGGGTAATCTGGCAGGCCATATAGAACTCCCCCGATAGGGGTGGGGAACAGGGATTAAAGTGCTAAGAAAAGTACTAATCGACACAAACTAGTTGGGTCCAAGAACGCATGTTTGATTATTAGAATTTATTAGGGTAATTATATATCTAACAAATCTATCTATTTCTCTTCTATCGATTCTATCCAGCTATCAATCTATGTATATCTATCTATCCTATCTATCACTATCAATCTATCTTCTGTCCGGGATGTTTTGAGACAGCCACTTTGGGAATGTTAGTTTATTTAGACCCATTATGGCTTAAAAGCAGACTCTGCATCAACTATGTAATTTTCCATGGGAGTTTTGCCAGGGATCCCCCTCCAGCATGCAACAGTCCAGGTGTTAGTACCCTTGAAACAACTTTTCCATCACTATTGTGCCCAGAAAGAGTCCTTGTAGGTTTTAAAGTTCGCCTGCCTATTGAATTCAATGGTGGTTCGTGCGATTCGCGCGTTCGCGAACAATACCAGAAGTTCGAGTCCGCGGTTCTCGAACCGAAAATTTTAGGTTCGCGACATCACTATTAATAAGTGTAAGGTTAGGGGTGTTTAGACTCGGGGTACATGTTAGGGTGTTAGGTGCAGACTTAGGAAGTGTTTTCCCATAGGAAACAATGGGGCTGCGTTAGGAGCTGAAAGCTGCTTTTTTGCAGGTGTTAGGTTTCCTATGGGGGAATCGTGCACGAGCACGTTTTTGAAGCTGGCCGCTTCCGTAAACACTGCTGGTATTGAGAGCTGCAGTGGCGGTAAATTATGCTATACGCTCCATTTTTGGAGCCTAACGCAGCCCTTCTTTCAACTCTAAATACCAGCGGTATTTAAAAGGTGCGGGGAAAAAAAGCCAGCGTTAGCTACGCGGGTCGTTACCGACAAAACTTGCCGTATATTTCTTAGTGTCCGTTTGCTATACTCTTTAGTGAAAGGCTAATATTACATTTAATAATCCCTTATGAATTATTATACCCACTATAAAATATTAACACACGATCACTAGCTTAATTAAACTACTTGTAAGGTCATTAACTCACAAAGTCGTGCTCCAGCAATAATACAAAACTTTTATTACAATAAGGCTACATAAACAGTTACAATATGCTGATTAAATATAAATTACTCATATGCATATCACTTTATAAATACACAGCACTGAACTAAACATCAATATTACACTAATACATTTGCCCAATCTATGTGAAAGTATGGTGTGCTGTAAGTATATGTGTCAGCAAGAAGTACTTACTTAATGTTCTCAGAGCATCATCCCAAAGATAAAAGAGAATGAGCCCCAGTATTCTTGTTTTTTTATTGTAAGTGTTTCATCCCTCCCACAATGATGATGTCACTCATAAGCAACCCCCCTTGTACTGTTTAAGGTATGGTTTACAGCCATGCCATGTGGTCAGGGAGGAAGGGCCTCTGGCCACACAAAAGGATCTCTATATGGATCTTTACTTAAATCAGCTGGTCATCCTTATCAGATGGGGCCTGGTAATGTGATATTTCTACATTCCAAAGTGACACAGTATCTGAATGAGAAATTAACCCCTTCTTGACCATTCAACTGAGTTCTTGCAGTATTATGCCATATTACCCTTTTCTGACCATATCTGAATTCAGATCATGCGTTTATTACTATATATATATATATATATATATATATATATATATATATATATATATATATATATACTAGTCCTAAAGCCCGTTGACACGGGCCATGTTGTGTGATGTGATTCATTCTCTCTCTCTCTCTCTCTCTCTCTCTCTCTCTCTCTCTCTCTCTCTCTCTCTCTCTCTCTCTCTCTCTCTCTCTCTCTCTCTCCGTTGTTACACCCCCTGCGCGTGCGATCATCTCTGCTGCCGGGTCCTCCTTTATTTAAACAGTTTGTCATACAACATATACCTTTTAGCCCTTATAATAATTTTTAATTAATATTTATATCAATATTTTTATTAGATAGTGTACATATGAGTGTAACACTTTATTTGAATTGCATTGTGTTTGGTTCATTTTTTGCTGTAACCCTTTATGCAAGGTCTTCAGTTGCGCTAACCTGACGTGTGCAAATTTATATTGTGCTCAGCGATACGCTTTTACTTTCAACTCGTGGGCAAGTTAGCCTAATCATGATTTTGTAATATAACGCCCAAGCTAACTTTTGTGCACCACTTTTAATCTAGCCCTAAATATTTCTTAACGAATAAGAAGAATGATATTTACAATCAATTTCTTGTTTCTTTTTGGTCACATGTAATCTTCAAAGAGTAAAACATTTAGGCTAGATCATTGTTAGAGCAGATCTATTTAAAAACAAAAAACAAAAAAAAAACCATATGCTTAATTTCAGGCATAAATGCCTGAATTGTTTGATAATAATACAAAATACACAATTGTTTCTTCTAAGCCCTACATGCAAGTCATATACTCCCTTACATGATGTAGTTATATAGTTATAGCCACACAAATTGATAAAAGGGGAATACACAGTTTTCCCTGCAGCAATTTTCTCAGAGGGTTACTCTAGACTATTAGAAAAATGCTGCTGACAAGCATTACCATAGACACTGATTCTTTATAGCATTATATTTTGTCACTTGCCTTTTTTATTCTTCTCAGATATTTGTTTTCTGACAATTTTAATACTACCAAAGTAATTAACTAAAAATCAAATAATTATCGCAATTTGCCTGAATAATTTGTCAACTTATACATTAATCAAAATATCTCTATCTTTCTGATACATTTAAAGGACATTCCAGCCAAAATTGAAATGCACATTGATGAATTACAGCTTTGAAAAGAATCCTATTTACAATATACATGGAGGGCAAACATGCATCTAGTATAAATGACTACTGTTCTAGTGGTGGCATTTTTCTAAGTAGATGCATGTGAAGCAAATCAAGACATTGTCAGTGCCCCAGCATTTTAAATACTGCAGCTGCCCAGAGAGTCAGTGGAGCTTGTATCATATTAGATGCAAACAGAGTCACTACTAGATTATACAAGTACCTTAACTCTCTCTCTATCTACTTGGCACTTTTAGCTTCTTGGCATGTGCTTATCAAAGCATGTGAGTTGGGACATAGGGCACCAGTATTTCTTTTAAATAGCTTGGTCCCTGATCATGCAGAAATATGCAGGATATCAGGTCTATCTTCAATAGTATGTGCTATTTTATTGGCAGGCAATGCAATGCAGTGGATGATTTGTGTTGCATGTCAAGATTTTGGCAAGTTAGAAGTCTTGCTGCAGCATTTTGTACCAACTGAAGGCAATAGAGTAATCTTTCTGGGAGACCATAATAAAGGGCATTGCAGTAGTCCAAACATGATGTCAACAATGCATAAATGATCGTGGGAAGATCTTCTGTAGGAATCAGGTGTTTTATCCTAGCTACATTTTTTTAATTAAACAATGAAGCTTTTACTGTGGCTGATATATGATGTTTCAGAGAAAATTCACTGTCAAACATAACACCAAGATTTATTACTAGATTTGCAGTTTGTAGTTTTGACCCTTCACATTCTATACTATTTTTTTTATCTTGTTGCAACACAAGTACTTATGTTTTATATGGGTTTAGTTTCAACCAAATAGCACCCATCCATTCCAAGAGATCAGCAAGTCATGTATTTACTTTTTCTACAGCAGCATTTGAGTTTGGCTTGAAGGAGATGAATATTTGTGTGTCCTCTGCATAAAAGTGGTAGTTGACGCCTTATAATATCTCCCATTGGAAGCATATTTACTTTCAATAACATGAGTGATACAATGGAACCCTTTGGGACTCCACATGCCAAGGGGACAAGTGCAGAGGTGCAAACTCACTGTATGACACACTCTGGGTTCTGTCAGACATAAATGATTTGAACCATCTTAGAACTGCACTACTCAGGCCACAGGCATTTTGCAGGCGGTTTAGTAAAATACCACATTGTCAAATGCAGCATAGAAGTCAAGGAGAATTATTATTGAGCACTCACCCGGCTACTAAGATATCATTTAGCACCTGTATCAATGTAGTTTCAGTACTATGCCTTGTACTGAAACCTGACTGTGAATAGTCATAAATATTATCGTTTTCATTTCATTTTTTTTTATGGTGCTTTTGAAGTTGACTCTGAGAATCTCGATTTTGAAGTTTTGGATGGAGTGGTCAGGTTGCGTGAAATGGGAACCAACAGAGTACACTCACACTCACAAACCCTTCAAATACCTTTGCTAAATTTATGATATATTTATCATATGCATAGAAGAAGAAGAAACCCTTGAACATTTTCATAAAGAATTTAATTTATTTAATGCATCAATCAAGCCTAAAATGAACTTTTTTTAAAGACTGTGTCAGCTTCCTG